>NW_010329367.1:3941-7593 GCF_000700745.2 Antrostomus carolinensis | reverse complement strand
CCTAGCTCTAGCTTTCGTACACTGAAGTTCTCAATGACTTTTTCTGCTAATAAAAATATTTCCTTCCATGAGTACGAGAGCATGGCCAAGTGGCCACTTAACTAACTCTGGGAAAAAAACAGTACAAGCTTTTCTTAGTCCCTGACTGAAAGGCAAGTTTTTTTCCAGCTTTTTAACTCTTTTCTTAACCACATCAAATTTACTGTGTGGTTTCTGAGGGACAGACACCAGAACCAGACTTAATTTTCCCATAAAGTTCCCACTGACATCATACGCAGTGATAACACCACATCCCTCCTTCAGTGGATCCTCAAAACCAGATAATATTTACAAAACATTTATTCCAGCACAAACCTGTAAGATCTATGTTCAGAAGTCCATCTTGCTGCTGTTCAAGCTGCTAATGGTTATATTTAAAGCTCTGAAAAGTTCTTATTTCTTTATTTTCCATGCTACTGCTATATTTATCATTCTCATCTCATGTCATCCTGTTCTCACCCACCACAACAATTACAGTTGGTAAGGGTGTGCTTGCTAGCTGATTTAAATTTTAACACTCCACCCCAAACACAGCATCAAATGAAATCACTGGCAAAAGCCCCACTGACTTCACTGGGAATGAGACCAACTGGAGGAGCAAGGCTCCTGTGAGAGGCATGCATCACTGTCATTCACATCCTGCTGAGTTTGTGAGAACCAGGACGAGATACTATTGGAAGGCCCTTCTACTTGTGTTTCATGTGACACACCACTTCTCTTTTGTTTTGCAGTAAGAAAAGTTTTATACTGTCTGCAAAGAACAAACCAACGAGGCTGCATGAGTCACTGGAGAGAGTTTTGGGCCAGGCCGGCTCACAGACTGCCAGTGTCAGGGAAGGTTCACCCGATTCTCCCCTTCCTGCTGCACAGCCGGTCCCAAAATAATGTGGCAGTACTAAACATAGCATTGCCCTGCTCTTTTAATAAACGACGATTCCTGCAGCATGTACAAGCCACCACATTTGTCAAGATAAGAACATCAATATGAGATGTCATATTAGCCTAGACAAAGAGATTGAACCAGATAGCTTTGTCAAACACCAAGCAAAAGGGCTCATTCAAGCTGACAAAGCAAGAAATGTAAAAGTTGAACCTACCAATCTAGTCTTAACTCATTCCATCCTCTCCTGCTTTGGAAGAGTTTCAAACCAGTAAGTAAGCTCCTGTAAGGGATATAATAACTTCATTCTTAATCTTCAATAACAACATTCCCGTCACTTCAAACCCCTCTGCTGCACTTTTCAAAAAGTCTGTAATAGCTGTTAGTATGTTTCAGTTTACACATATGGATCTATATACCTCAGTGGATAGGCACTCTCATAATGACATATGCACACAGGGTATAACTAAGAGGCAAAATTGATAGGCATAACTAATTGCCATACAGACAAATTATTGATTATTCCTTGATTGCTTTTCTATTACTTACAGGTAAAGAAGTTTACTCTTAATTGTACGGCAATGGGCAAAGACACTGTAGTAGTGGGTCCCAATCTGTCTAAAATTTTTCAATACTTAGTCAAATTCCTCAATTTCACATCTGAAATCAGGGACACAGCTGCCCTATAAATTGCGGTATATGTGAGATAGTGATATTGGTCATAAACACAACTAGAAACATTGTCATTGCTGAGAAATTATCTTGGTTTCTCTGGTATTCCTCACACATGGTTGTGTGTATGGACTTCATCATCCTACATATGGTGGAGACAGAAGCTCTGGGGGTGGGGGTATCAACAACAAATTTTTCCTTAAAATGTGTTTTCTCCTCAGAAAGACTTGTGATCACCAAACTTATTTAAAAGGAGACAGGTTTATCAGTGTGCAGGAGTGAAACTGGTAGTTAGACTTCTGCCACACTACTGGTGGTGTCCTTCTTGAGGTGCAATACAGACACAAAACCCCACATTATATGAGAAAATTCATTTCAGCTTTGCACCACAGAGGTTTGAATGAACCTTCCTTTGGGGGGGAGAAAAAAGCCTTCAGGGAAGTTCAAGGTGGCATGCATTTCTCTTTTGCCAGGGACCTGTAAGTTCAGCTTTTCCTTCAAACTTAGAGCCATGTGGAGGACAAAGGAAGGATCCCCAATATAGGGCAGCCGCTATAGGGCTGCTCAGCCCTGCATGCCTCCTCAGAGCTAGGAACCACCTGCTCCTCTTCTCCTCTGCCAGCCCTCGCTGCAACCAGAGCTCAGAAAATACACTGGGGACCTGAACATGATCATGGAAAGGGAGTGGAAAGGCTGTGGAATTGATACTATCCTCTCTCAGGACTCCACCATTAATATACCCTAATGGGATCTTCCTCCCCTCAAAACTGAGAGATAATGAAACCCAGGAAGATTTACATTCAACATTTCCAGAGGAGATTGAATACACTTTAAAATACTCAAGAATAATTCAAATGCAAATATGGCACAGTGCTGTATTATTCATATTCTGCAACATTTGCTTTAATGGTCTGACTGGAAGAAGATCTTTTCCAGTGTGTTTTCTGTGAGTTCAATAAACTCAGGACTTTGAAACAACTACCCAATCTATGGGGTGCTATATTTTCTTTAAAAGAAAACAGAGTTATGGAGTCAAAGGCAAATTCAGTGGTTTCTTATATAAAATACCTTTTCACTTCCTGAACATTGCCTGTAGCTTTGCTAATTTATTGCCATGAAAATATTGTTACTACTTAATGCACTAGTACTTTTGTCAATAGGCAGCTTTCCCCAAGGCATATTTGAGAATGCTCTGCTAATCAGAGTTGATGCAGTTATTCCAAACCAGCCAGGTCTTTAGAAAAAGGTTGATGTTTAATTCTAGTATGGATGAGTGTTGCCATTTCTTCAAAGCACAGTATTTTTAATTCACTGAATTCACTTCTGTACATATCTAAAGCACTGACTACATTATTCAGCCCCAGACTCAACTTGAACCAGTGTATTTCAAAGCACCATTGCTGGCATCTTTACCTCTTAACATTTAACTTATGTGAAATACTCCTCATTTTGTAGTGGCAAGGATTAAACACAGATTTAATCAGAACCACAAATCTGTGTTATATCATCAGCACAGAACTGAAAAAAATACGCTGGGTGTTTAAGCAGATACTCACTTGGATCCGACTTCTCTCTTTTTCTACATCTGCTTGAACTCTTGAGATTACAACCTCAAATGCAGCTGAATTTTTACTGTTTGTTTTCCAAGCATGCTGATAATCATGAACAGCACAGTGAGTGACAATGAGGTCACGTACACATACATATGTCACACTACAGTTTTATTCTCTCTAATAAATACTGAAAATTACATGAGTATAACTTCACTGACGCTAAGCAAATCATCTTAAGTGGTGTGGGAACTTTTAATGTATGTATGTTTTCAGCAATTTTTAATGTATTTGCAATTCTTTGCAGATGAAAAATTGAATAAAGTTCCTCAATAAACAGGCCGGGCCATTTATTTCAATTAGAAATAGTAATGAAATTCCAATAAACTATTAAATGTCACTTAATCTATATTCAGGATAAATGGAATACTTAATTTCTCTTGGCATGTTCCACAACGAGGTACCCTGCTTGTCTTTATATTGACAAAATTGGTGCTCCTCTGCTTTCCCT
>NW_010329367.1:919-3918 GCF_000700745.2 Antrostomus carolinensis | reverse complement strand
TCCCTACCACAGTGACATTTAGTGACATTACTCCTGTTCAAACCCAGCATGGAAATAATCCATTTTGCAACAAAGCCGCTAAGGCAAGGAGTGTCTCTGTAATGGAGGTTCAGGCTCCACTCCCTCTGATCCAGCTGGTTCAGATGAATGCTGGGCTTTTTGTCGGTCATCTTCACAGAAAACCAAGGGAGCTGCTCATTTTGGTTTTGTTCTGCCATCAGACCTATCCCCCCAAATTTCTACATAGTTAAAGAATATTAATACTATTCCTACTCTGGATGTAATTAATTTCCTAATTAAGGACACAATTACAATCATCAAGGAGCATATTTTAAAAGCAGCTAGATGTTTTGAGATGACACAGATGTTTCACTTGACTCAGAGAGGTACCACAGGTTCTTGTTTGAAGGGCATTCAAGCCCATCACCTCCACAAGAAGTTCCTTAGGTATATGAGACTTCTGAGGCTATCAGCCAGCAACAGCCGGTGTGAAACTAAAACAGAAGGCTTTGACTGTTAAGAACAATTACCAACATGGAACAAAAACTGACTTCTGTAGAGTTCTCCCCAGTCACAGTTATATTCCTTGCTTTATACCTGAAAAATATATAAGATTCAATTTGAGGAGGTGAGGCCTCTTTCTAATTCTCCATGGAAATAATCAAGATGGCTTGTGATAATTCTCCATGTCTGAAGTCGCCCACACACATGGCTTCAATTCAAAGTTTGCACATCTTTAAGAGATTTATATTAAGTTCTGCTAAGTAGTTGTTAGTCATTTCTGCTGACTGTAAGCAAACCAAGTTAAACTAAAATCTACCACGCCAATACATTTCTATCCTTCCCACTCTGTTGTTTCACCCTTCTTCTGAAAATACAGCAACAACACTGGAAGGACAGCAAAAGGATGCCTTTAACATCTCCACATCCAATATTCATTTTTGATCTTTTGACATGTCCACAGCTCAGGCAGCTAGCAAAAGGCTATAAACAAGGCAGAAGAGTAGCACTTCCAGCTCTCAGAGACATTTTCAAATAAAACTCCAAAACTGTCTGAGAACTACATAACTGAACACATGAAGTATTATTCAGGAAACAAGTAAAATGCATATACATATATGTATACACCACACATAACATGCACACAGAAGCATGCTCCTCTGTTCATAGATACTACTTTCCATACATAGATACTAAGAGGAAAAGATGATGGCATTCTCCATGTAAGCCATGGAGGGAAGGAGAAGGCTAACTAAGAGCTCAGCAGCACCATAAATGCAAACAGACGTCAAACAGGTCAGTGTCTCGTGTCCTGCTCCAGAATATCCACATGACCATCTGTATATGGATGTGAGATAAACGTAGACAAAAAACTTCACAAAAACATCAAGCTGATTTTTTAATCCTGTGCACAGCAGAGAATACATTCCATTTCTTTTGACATGCAGAAGTACACTGTATATTCTATGTAAAAAGTATAATACAGGTAGCTTAAATTATATCCACAGTTTTCTGAAGTTGTGTGGTTTTGGTTTTGCTTTTAAAAAGACGCTGTTAAAATATGGCTCTTTCCCAAATGAAAGAATATAGTATTTAATTTTTCTTGCTCTAAACAACATCCAGTGAATAATGTACAGTGACGTGATCTTTTGCTATTCCCTTTAAGTCGTTTTGGAGATGGATTGCTACAGTGGGTGGCATTCAGAATAACATGTTGAGCAACACACACTCAAATCTTGCCAGCTTTATGGTTTCTTACAACATGATACAATGTGAAGTGATTCACACTGAGGAGATGGAGAAAGTTTTTCTATTACTGTAAAAAAATGATGTTATATGCATTTATTATCCAAAATAAATACATTGACACCACAGGCTGAAATAAAACTAGGAAACTAAACTTGGTTCCTCTTTCTTTTCAAAATATTGCATTTAGATTTAAACCTATTAAAGCTGAGTGACGCTTTCCATGTAAGATGAGCTTGCCCTGACAGTTAATCCACACTATTATCAGACCCATCAAATTAAAATAAGGTGAGCTAAAGAAGAAATCAACGCCAAAGATTTGAGTTTCCTTGATGTCATATGCTGGCATCTTAGAAATTTTACAATTCCTAAGGAGGAGGTATAGAAGATAGAAGGTAGACAACCCACTCGGTAAGACGGAGTTGGTGACGATGAGCATACATACACAAAGTCAAAAGGAAGAAGTGAAACGTAGCTCTGGGGGTGGGTAAGGTGCTGTAGCTACACTGACGAGCATGAACTTTCATAGAAGTTCTTTTTATATTAGACTTGTAGTGGTAATTTCAGAAGGGTGCCAGTCCAATGATGTAACACTTCAAAGGGAGACAAAAAAAATCTCTGTGAAATAATACAGTAACTTTTGGAAGATGCTGTACTTAGACGAGATGTTCACAGATGTTTTGTTAGATTTGGCTAATGTCCTATCAGATTTGATACAGTCCCTGATAATGCCATCAGCCAGACGTTTCAGGAAAAGAGAACAAATAAATATCTCAAACCAGTCAACTGTGCTATACTTGTAACTAGTGGCCCTCTATCACCAAGCCATTTAAAAATTGGAGTCCTGAAACTTACTGTTCTATCAGTCTTACTATCTGCACCTCCATATCGCTATCCCAGCTGAATTTTACTCATCATCCTCACATCCAGGTCCCCTACAGCAGATAACTCATTCTCAATTTTCATTCCTCACATTTCTGTAAACCCTGACCTGCACACTTCCCCGTCACCTTGCTTCCATAAGGTTTTCAGAGTTAAAAAGTACCCACAAGCTGAAGGTCATCTGCAACTGCTCAGTCTTCCTGATGAATCACACTTCAAATCATTAAAGAAGATACAGGCAACTGGGGTCATCAAACAACTTTGAAGCATTTAATTCTGAACTCTGAAGAAACCATGCATGATAATACCTTATCTCCTTTCACAAATCCTTTTGTCCTCCATGGTATCATCTATTTAGTTTTCCATAATAG
>NW_010329367.1:0-896 GCF_000700745.2 Antrostomus carolinensis | reverse complement strand
AGCAGGAAACCTACAGAAGACTTTTGACAAAAAAATTTCTGTCTTCCAAACCACATTAATCTGACATTGTAACCTTTTCAAAAGATAGGAATTAGGTAAATATTGGGGTTTCATCCAACTGGAATGTACTTTTCTGAGATGTGCACTTTTCTGGCCTTTCAGCAGACCATGTGTCCTGGAGATAGACTGACCTGCGCTGGAGTGGTTGATGAATAGTTTTGACATTCACCAGTCACTGCCATCCTCCAGTAAATACAATCAGGCAAGAGAAGGAGTTGTTCCTCCAGCCACAGTACCACTTGCTTCATGAGCCATTTCGCCAACAGAAACTGACACTAAAATATTATCTTGAGCAAAAGGTGAGAGAATACAATACAATGGAAAAGTTGCACAGAAAAGAAAAAACAAACAAACAAAACCTCAAACCATTAAGACCGTCCTGTCAATTTCTGCCTTCACACCCCAAACCAGACTGGACTAAAAGAACCGGTTAATAAAAAAGAAATAGAGGTGAAACTGGAATGCAGCATAAACCCGCACCACCCTGTAAGTCCACATCAGGCCAGCGAGGGTTGGTGGATCTGACCCGCCTTGGCCCCACTCCTCGTCACGCCGGGCCAAGTCCTGACTGGGTTTCCCTCCGAAAACGCCACTGGCAGAGCTGAGACTCTTGGCACCAGTGTAGGGCAGCGGTGGGACCGAGCCCTGCCAGACCCCCTCATCTCCAGCTGACGCCACTGCCCCACCACACCTGGGCGCCAGGGCCCCTCCGGGGGCAGCGGCGGGCGGGGACCCCCTTACCTTGTTGGAGTAGGGGGCTTTGCTCAGGTTGATGCCGTCGCGGACAAGCTTGTCCCGGATCATGATCTTCAGCTTCAGCCTGGGGTAGGCGGTCA
>NW_010329366.1:0-3480 GCF_000700745.2 Antrostomus carolinensis | reverse complement strand
CACCATCTTGAGATCCTCAAGGTCACCCAAGTGTCCCCAAGGTCACGCAAGCGTCCCACCACCAAACTACCATCCCCAGTGTCCCCAAGGCCTCCATGGTGTCCCCAAGGGTCCCACCACCATCCCAGTGTGCCCAACTCCCTCCATCACCCATGGTGCCCCTGATGTCCCCAAGGGTCCCACCACCATCCCAGTGTCCCCAAGGTCCCTCCATCACCCATGGTGCCCCTGATGTCCCCAAGGGTCCCACCACCATCCCAGTGTCCCCAAGGTCCCTCCATCACCCATGGTGCCCCTGATGTCCCCAAGGGTCCCACCACCATCCCAGTGTCCCCAAGGTCCCTCCATCACCCATGGGGTCCCACCACCAACCCAATATCCCCAAGATCTCCACGGTGTCCTCAAGGCCACCCCAACGTCCCCAAGGTCACCCAAGTGTCTCCAAGGTCCCTCCATCACCCATGGTGTCCCTGGTGTCCCTAAGGGTCCCACCACCATCCCAGTGTCCCCAACATCCCTCCATCACCCATGGTGTCCCTAATGGTCCCACCACCATCTTGAGATCCTCAAGGTCCTCATGGTGTCCCCAAGGTCACCCAAGTGTCCCACCACCAACCCAGTGTCCCCAAGGTCCCTCCATCACCCATGGTGCCCCTGATGTCCCCAAGGGTCCCACCACCATCCCAGTGTCCCCAAGGTCCCTCCATCACCCATGGTGTCCCTAATGGTCCCACCACCATCTTGAGATCCTCAAGGTCACCCAAGCATCCCACTACCATCCCCAGTGTCCCCAAGGCCTCCATGGTGTCCCCAAGGGTCCCACCACCATCCCAGTGTGCCCAACTCCCTCCATCACCCATGGTGCCCCTGATGTCCCCAAGGGTCCCACCACCATCCCAGTGTCCCCAAGGTCCCTCCATCACCCATGGTGCCCCTGATGTCCCCAAGAGTCCCACCACCATCCCTGTGTCCCCAAAGGTCCCACCACCATCTTGAGATCCTCAAGATCCTCATGGTGTCCTCAAGGCCACCTCAACGTCCCCCAAGGCCACCCCAAGTGTCCCCGTTGTCCCCTCACCGGTTGACTTTCATGCGGACGGGTTTGGGACGCGGTGGCGGGTCCGGGGCGGCCGCCCCGTCCTCCACCAGGCGCCGGGTCACCCGCCAACGGGGCAAGAAGGTGTCGGCGGCGTAACGGGACACGCGACCTTCCAGGGCCACCAGGTCAAACA
Source organism: Antrostomus carolinensis (assembly GCF_000700745.2). Lineage (NCBI taxonomy): Eukaryota > Metazoa > Chordata > Aves > Caprimulgiformes > Caprimulgidae > Antrostomus > Antrostomus carolinensis. The sequence goes on along the minus strand of NW_010329366.1, from coordinate 2,248 downwards.
GCCCCATGTCCACGTGCTGTGGGGACACCACGGAGATGATGTCACCTGGTGTCCCCTCAGCTCCAGGAGTTGCCATCACAGGTCAACGTGGTGGCATTAAGGTGATGGTGACAACGGGCCACTGTGTGTCCTCGGAACCTTGGCCAAGAAGTTCTTGAGATCTTCACCTGATCCATCCCACGTCCTCCACGTCCCCACAAGTGCCACCACGAGGCCACCCATGGTGGCCCTGATGCTGGTGACAAGGGCCCACTGTGTCACCTCAGCTCTATGTCACCTGTGTGTCCTCCCAAGAACATCCTGAGATCTTCACCTGATCCATCCCACGTCCTCCACGTCCCCACAAGTGCCACCACGAGGCCACCCCAGTGCCTCCACCTCCCCATAAGTGCCACCACAGGTCACCATGGTGGCCCTGGGGTGTTGGTGACAACGGCCACTGTGTCACCTCAGCTCTAGGTCACCTGTGTCACCTCAGAACCTTGGTCAACAAGATCTTGAGATCTTCACCTGATCCATCCCACGTCCTCCACGTCCCCACAAGTGCCACCACGAAGCCACCCCAGTGCCTCCACCTCCCCATAAGTGCCATCACGAGGTCCCCATGGTGACCCCGGTGTGTTGGTGACACCACCACATCACCCACCACCACCACCACCACCACCAACCATCTCTCGATGTTCTCCAAACCCATCTGGAGATCCCACCCAACTCCAGCTCTTCTCTCCTTGGTTGTCCCCATGGATGTCACACCTTGAAGGGGTCGTGGTCCAGGGCGCGGAGGACGAGGGCGGCGGTGACGAAGCAGATGCCCTCGGTGATGAAGGGCGAGTGGACGGGCCGTGGTTCGAAGAGGTCGGGGTGGTTACAGACCTTCCGGAGCTGCATCAACACGTTGATGACGCTCATGAAATGGCCACTGGCCAAGGTGGCCTTGGTGCTGTCAAAGAAATGGGACAGGGTGAGGAGAAGGAGGTTCTGGAGTCACCTCCACTCAACTGCATCCAAGATGGAGTCACCTCCACATGAGGACACCCAAGATGGAGTCACCTGCCCATAAGGACATCCAACATGGAGTCACCTCTACCCAATGACACCTCAAGATCAAGTCACCTCCATTCAACTAAACCCAACATGGAGTCACCACCCCATAAGGACACCCAAGATGGAGTCACCTCCACATGAGAACACCCAAGATGGAGTCACCTCCACGTGAGGACACCCAAGATGGAGTCACCTCCACCCAATGACACCTCAAGATCAAGTCACCTTCATCCAACTAAACCCAACATGGAGTCACCTCCACCCAACTCCACCCAAGATGGAGTCACCTCCCCATGAGGACCCCCAAGATGGCGCCACCTCCACCCAGGTGACGGAGGTGTCACCCACCTGGCCTGGCCCATGAAGTCATCGTAGAGGAAGCGCTGGCGCTTGGAGAGGCGACACTTGAGGACGTGCTCGTACTTCTTGGGCATCTGCTTCTCCACGTCCACCTTCAGGCGGCGCAGAAGGAAGGGGCGGAGCACCTGGGAGGAGCAGCCAATCAGGTGACAGAAAGGTTAGGGGGTCCCAACTCAGGATATGGGGGTGACCCACCAGCCTTTGGGAAGGTGGAGTATGGAGAAGGCATCTAAGATGGGGTCAGGTCTACACAACTCCAGCCAAGATGGAGTCACCACCCCACAGGGACACCCAAGATGACGTCACCTCCACCCAACTCCACCCAACATGGAGTTACCTTCACCCAATATGGAGCCACCCCCCTATGAAGACCCCCCAAGATGGTGTCCCCACCCCATGAAGACCCTCAAGGTGGAGTCCCCACCCTATGAAGACTTCCAAGATGGAGTCACCACCCTATGAAGCCCCCCAAGATGAAGCCACCTCCACCCAACTCCACCCAAGATGGAGTCACCACCCCATGAGGACACTCAACATGGAGTCACCTCCATCCAACTCCACCCGAGATGGCGTCCCCAGCCCATGAAGCCCCCTCCAGAAGGTCCCACCTTGTGGAGCCTCTTGACCAGGCTCTCGTTGTACTCCTGGCTGCCCTCGATCATGCCGGTCAGGGGGTTGGAGAACCACTCCTTGAACTCGCGGTGGGACTGGAAGACCCTCGGCATCAAGAAGTGCATGAGGGACCAGAGCTCCATCAGGCTGTTCTGCAGCGGCGTCCCCGTCAGCAGCAACCGCCGCTGGCTGCGAGGGCGGGGTGGGGAGCACCCATCAGCACCCAAGATGG
>NW_010329365.1:0-6976 GCF_000700745.2 Antrostomus carolinensis | reverse complement strand
CCAAAACCTTGCCACACAAACCAAATACAGCCTGGTTGAACTTCATGAGGTTAACACAAGCCCACCTCGCAAGCCTGTCAAGGTCCCTCTGGATGGCATCCCATCCCTCCAGCGTGTCAACCGCACCACACAGCTTGGTGTCATCAGCAAACTTGCTGAGGGTGCACTCAATCCCACTGTCCATGTCACTGACAAAGATGTTGAAGAGCACCGGCCCCAATACTGACCCTTGAGGGACACCACTCATCACCAGTTTCCACCCGGAATTTGAGCTGTTGACCACAACTCTTTGAGTGTGACCATCCAGCCTATTCCTTATCCACCGAGTGGTCCATCCATCAAACCCACATGTTTCCAGTTCAGAGACAAGGATGTCATGTGGGATGGTGTCAAACACCTTGCACAAGTCCAAGTAGATGACATCAGTTGCTTTAGCTTTATCTACCAGTGTTGTGACCCCATCGTAAAAGGTCACTAGATTTGTCAGGCATGACTTGCCCTTGGTGAAACCATGCTGGTTGTCATCAATCATCTTCTCATTTACCTTGTGCCTTAGTATAGTTTCTAGGATTATCTGCTCCATGACCTTGCCTGGCACTGAGGTGAGACTGACTGGCCTGTAGTTCCCCGGGTCTTCCTTGTTATTGTTACTCTTTTTAAAAACGGGGGATATGTTCCACTTTTTCCAGTCTGTGGGAACTTTACCAGACTGCCACGACTTCTCAAATATGATAGATAATGGCTTCACAACTTCATTTACCAGTTCCCCAAGACCCGCAGATGCATCCCATCAGGTCCCATGGACTTGTGCACCTTCAGGTTCCTTAGGTGGTCCCAAACCTGGTCTTCTACCGTGAGTGGCTTTTTGTTCTCCCAGGCCCTTCCTTGGATTTCTAGGACTTGGGCAGTGTGGCACGAGCTCTTGCCTGTGAAGACTGAGGCAAAAAAAATTATTGAGCACCTCAGCCTTCTCAATGTCCTGGGTGACCAGATCTCCCATTGCCTTCCAGAGAGGGCCTGCATTTTCCGTAGTTTTCCTTTTTCCCAGACATACCTATAGCTTTTTTTGTTGCCCTTGACATCTCTGGCTAAATTTAATTCTGTCAGGGCCTTGGCTTTCCTAACCTGATCCATGGCCACCCAGGCAATTTCTCTGTATTCCTCCCAGGTTACCTGTCCGTCCTTCCACACTCTGCAGGCTCCTTTTTTGATCTTAATTTTACTCAGAAGCTTTCTGTCCATCCATGCAGGCCTCCTGCTGTTTTTGCCTGCCTTCCTCTTTGTTGGGATGCACCACTCCTGGGCTTGGAGAAGATCTTTGAGTATAAGCCAGTTGTTCTGAGCCTCTCTTCCCTCCAGGAATTCGTCCCACAGTACCTGACCAAGGAGGTCCCTGAAGAGGTCAAAATCTGCTCTCCTGAAATCCAGGGTGGTGAGCTTACAGTGCGCCTTCCTCACTACCCTAAGGATCTCAAATTCTACCACTTCATGATCACTACAGCCAATGCTGCCCAAGAGCTTCACATTCCCCACTAACCCCTCCTTGTTGGCGAGAACAAGGTCCAGCATGGAACCTCTCCTCATTGGTTCCTTGACCACTTGGAGAAGAAAAATGCCATTGACACATTCCAGGAACCACCTGGATTGTTTGTGGCCTGTTGTGTTTTCTCTCCAACAGATGTCGGGGTGGTTGAAGTCCCCCATGAGGACCAGGGCTTGTGAGCGTGAGGCTGCTCCTATCTGCTTATAGAGGTCCTTATCTGCTCAGTCTCCCTGGTCTGGCAGCCTGTAGCAGACCCCCACAGTAACATCCCCTTTCCCTGCCTTCCCTTTAATCCTGACCCATAAGCTCTGGGTTAGCTCCTCATCCATCTCCAGGTGGAGCTCCATACACTCCAGCTGATTGTTGACGTAGAGGGCAACATCCTTTCCTTGTCTCCCCTGCCTGTCCTTCCTGAAGAGCCTGTATCCTTCCATTCCAACACTCCAGTCATGGGTGCCATCCCACCACATCACCGAGAGTCATGAGACTTCTCTACTCCTAACAGATTTATGCCTGCAAAACTTCAAAATGTAGGTCTGCCTTGAGTGCATAAGTCAATGGCTAATTCAGCAAACAACAAGAAAAGTTCTTTGAACCTTTTTTTTGTTACTTAACGCTTAACATTTTTCCATGAAAATACCATATTATATTAACAAGGACTCCCAGAAAAAGTTCTAAATTTATTATTCCTTAATTTTATGCTGCCTGCAGCCACCCTTCTCTTTTTCTCATGTTATTATTGAATAATGATGTGGATTGCCAAAGGTATATGAAAGGCTTCTTTGGCCGTCAGGATTGAAATGACTTTTTTACCTATTCTAGACAGCATAATTACATTAATTATATGCATTATTAGAAAAGTTTTACATGACCTTTGAAAAATTAGATAGGATCAGAGCATTGATTTTAGGGGAAGTCAGATGCAGAATTGCTTTTAAGGATAAGCCTCTGCTCTAGTTCCACAACCACCATGAGCTGACATAAAGGTCCTCTGGTGCATCCTGTACTCCCCTAGTTCTGCAATCTGCTCCTCCCCACTCCTGCCCACAAACACTCCCTTTCCTTTTCCTTATGTAAGAGTTTGTGCAACTGTATAGTGAACTGGAGAGGGAAAGTCATCAGGATAAAAACAACTTCCAGAAAAGTGGTTGATTTTAACCTGAATTAACTCCTTGACAGAGCTGACTGTGTAGCCACACAGCACAAGTGTGGCTATGACAGGAGAGGAATGACACCCGTGTGACATGGGTTCTTCTGGCAGAGGTTCTTACTTGTGCCTGCCTGGTGGTCTGGGAGCTGCCATGTAGACGTGTACACAAGCCTTGTTTTCTTCTCCATAATATAGGCAGAACAGTTCTTTCTCATCTGACAATGATACTGTGAAGAAAAAATTTTACAGACTCTGTGATCTTCAGTTTTAACAGCTATTAAGACATACGTGTTTCACAGTTAAATTAAAGGGGTAACTCCAACAGTCAAACAAAAATAAATCTTCAGAAATACAACAGGAAAAGATCTATCAAGTTTTCATCCTTTCACTCACTTCAGGACTGGAGAGTCACCCTGGCACTGCATCTGATCCTGTGCTGTGCATAAACATCTCAAGCTCCTCAGTGTGTGCAAAGTCCTTGCACCTAAATAGGAGAACTCATGTTTTTATACATTCATTGAATTGGTTTGTATAACTCCACTGGCAAAAATACTGATTGTGGGTGTTACTTCTGAGAATAATTCACGATCATGCTGAAGCAACCTAATATTGATTTTATGAGAAGAAAAATGTGTCTTTTAGGATACTCTAATTTCAGAGACTCCTGAATCTTTGTGAATTCTAATATAAAATACCCTTTGGGCAATTGGACAGCCATTGCTTATACATATCAATAAGAGGTTTCTGTAAAGTAGGTCCTCTAAAAATGATATGGTAAAAATGCTGCCTTTTAAAAATTTTAATTGATTTTGGAATGGTTCTCAAGAGACGCTATAAATATGTATTTCAGTTAAATATTGATCAGGCTAATATTAAGTTACTTGTAACTTAAATGTGTGATTATCAGAAAATATACTAATTTTTATTAGGCTCGGAGAGAGCATAGACTTAAAACCAAAGGACTCGGTGGATCCCTAAATTCTCTGCAGCTATCTCAGTCAGTAATGAACACCAGCTGTTCCACCCTGCTGGTTAAGATCCCAGAGGGTAGGGCATGGTTTGCTTCATGCATTAGGCATTTGAAAGAGCATTTAACAGCAGTTACCAAGCTGCTCAGCTTTTCAGAGATAACAGGACTATTCTTAAAAACTGCTTCATGACAGTATTTCACAACCACTCAATAGAGAGTCAAAGATTTCTCAAATGCATATGCTCATATTATGTAAAGTTCAGCTGCTTATTTTACCTGAAGATCAAGTATGCGAGACTGGCTTTGTTCTTAGTATCAGTGAAGGTTATTTGCAGTTTTCGAGAAATCGGTATCTGTGATATCAGTTCAGATGGAACAATAAAGAACTTGGAATATTTCCGTACCTGCTGAAAACTTCAGTTTTAGCACTGCATCATAATTGTGTCTCCCTTGTTGTGGGGAAATAATGGCCTGTTTTTTAAAATATATATTTCATATTTTGAGTGAATGACTGGAAAGACTGGGGAAAGTCTCTGTTTCTCACAACTAAGAAAAGGGCTGAAAAAGTTTATGAAAGGAAGGAAATCAGGACTACGTTTTATGTAGGTCTAAATTCATGGTCTATGATGATATCGTTTCCTCCCTGATTTCAGTTTATGCTGAGTCAGATTTATAGAAGTATCAAGCCCTCATTTTTTGTAAAATCAAGCCAATTGAAACCATACCAGTAGGAATTCTAAAAAAGTCTTCCTGTCAGACATCTGTATGCTGATTAATTAATTGCATTATAATGCAGACAGCATATTTTATTAATAATCCCAGAATCTACTAAAGCACTGGCACGATAACAGAAAGGGTGTTCACAGATGCCCTTTCTATCTCTTTCTTCATTAAAATAATGAACATCTGAAGCAATCTTCTGTTTTATGTTTTTAGTCAGTAAGGTTTGATTACACACCAGTCAAAATCATTGCAAAGACTGACACTTATCTGAAAAAGCTTTGGATAAAGCATTTGTGTAGTAGAATTTCAATCCTGACGGAGTCTAGCCCTCATCTGCAGTGCCTAGAGAATTTTCAAAAGCCTTGAGATGATTGGAGGAAGGAGGAATGTTAAATGGTGAATCCCAGAAAGAGAAATAAGGAATAGATTCATCATCCTGCACCAGAACAGGTTGAACTAAACCAGGTAGCAGGTTTCCTTTCTCCAGAAAATGCAGCTATATGGACAAGTTTGGATGGTAAAGTATCTAATGAGTATGAATGTTGTGTCCATGAAAGAACATCTATCAAAATGCATTTGACTGATTATTTAGTGATACAGACATATAAAATAGATAGATCACTATGCACTTGTCTATGGTTTTCCTGTCAAATATTCCCTTTTAGATGGTTTCTGCTGTTTTTTTTAAGCCACCTGCAAAGCTGTCAGAAAGAAGTCCATCTTCTGAAGGAGCTGTGGGTAATCCAGAAAACTCCAATGGTTATGGTGGCAGCTTTGAATTACTACTTCCTTGATACATTAGTTTGTATAAATCCAAACTAGTTTCACACAATTGGCAGTAGTTTTTGAAGGTGAAAACATGATATTTAAATGACTGATTATTTCTTGAGGATTTAACTATACAAATATTGGATACATTTCCACATGTTGCTTCTTTTGAAATGAGCTGTAAGAATTTAATTCTGTAAGGCTCTTTAATAACCTGAGAAGGAACATACTCTATTCCCATACTACTTTCATTACTAACTCCATGGAAATTAAGAAAGTGGATATTATGAGCCTGGAAATCAAGATTTAATCCTATAATGTTATGTTGCCATAACAGGATGTTTAATTCAGAAATTAAAAAAAAAATAGTGGGTTTTTTTTTTTTGTCAAGTAGTAATGTCACTATTTGTGTAGCATATATAATACGACTCCCAAACTCAGGAAAAATAAAAATTAAGCTTCCTAAGGAAACAAATCTTTTAATTTTCTACTCACTGCTTCATGACACGTAATGTGTTTTTAATTTGTCACCCAGAATTCATTCCAGAATTCAAAACCAACACTGAAGTGACCAGCTGCTGTATTAAGCATATTGTGTCATGTCATGTCATATCAGTCTCTAGGTTTGTCCTACTAAAATTCAGTATTGCATATTGTTGAAGATCTTTGATACACATGCAGTACCAAGCTCTGTGCTCATTGCTGAAATGAATTCTAGGGTTTTAAATTATGATGTGTATTATATGATATATATTATAACTCATCTTTCCAGAGACCAGCATCTGGGTATTTGTTTGTATTTTGATACTTGCTATGATTTTAGTAAATATTTACTTTAATAAATGTTGCATTTTTTTAACTTAATTGATTTTTTTTAATAGTTTAAATATCCTTACAAGCACCCTGAATTTGATATATTTGTTTCATTCCAACTGATAAAATAAATTGGTCATTGGGATGTCTATGGGATAATTACATGACTACTAAAACCTGAAAATCCCAACTCCCAATCATTTGATTAGGAAACACTAGTACATTCTCTACCTCACCAAAACACATATTTGTTCATAATGGACAACGAGGCTAATTATACAGTATCTCCTTGCATGCTGGTTGAAGCTGGTTTGCATGTTAATGTGGAGAGGAAACAGCATTAAGACTGTCAGTGCTGGACATGCTTCAATGTTGCCTTTTAATCAAAAGTTCAAATTTCTGAAAGAATAGCTGGAAAAGAATGTACCGGAATCTTACACAAGAGCTAGACTTACAAAACACAGCAGTCACATGGGTTTGTTTCCTGTCACACAGTGTTAGCATCAATGACATTGCTGCTGCCAAGTGCACTTGATCTATGCATAAAAGAGATGCTTACTTTTCAAGAGTTATTTGCCCAGCAATAATGAAAACATCCCAAATTCCTTCATAGTTAACATGTCCCCACCCCCAACCATTATTAATATGTGGCCATACAGTTCACGGAAAACAAAATATTGAATTGCTGACCTCATAACATTTCCTGTGTGGTGGGAGTTGCCTTGATTTGGGGTAGTTTGCTTTTTCTCAAGAAGATTGAAGTTTTCTTTTTATGGATGTTGCATGAATGCACATTTTCTGTACTTACTGGTTTATCTGCAGCATTTTGCATGAATTTCTAGACTGAAGTTCCTCTGTCATCAGTGGAAACTGAGATACTTAGTAGTTCTTTAAAAACTAGATTCATGTCCTGAAAGTGCAACAGTCCAAGGAAACTAATGTCCCAGATTTGTGATTTAAATCATTTGTTCCTAGCAGTAAGTGAATATCATATTTTCAATGATAACAC
>NW_010329364.1:0-5407 GCF_000700745.2 Antrostomus carolinensis | reverse complement strand
TATCGCTATCCTCTTTATTACTCTTCTTTTTCTAATAAAAGATGTTCTGGCAGTACGGCATGTGACCTCGTTTGTGTCTTAATCTCTCTCTTGGGATCATATTGAAACCTTCCCCGAAGTCAGATAAGGACATTTAAATGATCCTGACATCAGATCAGGACACCTCCCTGCCACTGAAGGGACTGAGGAAAAAATTACCTGTGCACCCAATCCTGTAACCAGTCTTCCTAATGACCTGAAGCCCTTCTTAATCGCTTTTGGACTTTTCTCTGTAATTTCATCACTATCAGCTTGTATGACCAAAAGTGGGCAGTAGTCTGAGTGTCTCACCAGGCCAGGGAGGTTCTTGCTGATATCCCTAACCTGGGTCTCAGGGAGGCAGCAGACTTCCCTGTGGGAGGGATCTGGTCAACATATGGGGCCCTCAGTTCCCTTCAGAAGGGAATCACCTACCACAATTACATTCCTTTTTTTCTTGATTGAACTAGTCCTGAGTTGTGGGGGTGACTCACACACCCTGGATGTCTTCCTGGGTGGATCTTCCTTTCCATCCTCACTCTCCTGGCTCTCAGTTTCCAAGGCCCCATACCTGTTGTGCAGCAGTAACTGGGGGGGCAAGGGAGGCCAGAGGAAGATCTGCCTGGCTCCCCAGCCTCTCTGAGGAGAGACCTGCTTCTATTCCCCACTGTTTCTTGGGTCCCCTCCTCTTACCTGGTGGCAAGAGGATAGGGGACCCTGTGCTTCACATGGGGCCTGTTGCCTTTGCCTCAGGGATGGGAGGGCCTGAGTCCACCAGTCTGTCTCCTTCTCCCACTCCCTTTTAGTTCTTAGCTTTTCAACCTGCTCTTTCAGCTCAGCCACCACGCTGAGCAGATCATTTACCTGTTCACAGTGAATATAGGTGCCGTCCCTGCACCTCTCCATTTCAAGTGAGAGGCTCCAGCACTTCATGCAGCCAGGGGCCTGGACAGCTGCATCTTTACATTTGACCTCTGCCTGGGTTGATACATTTCTCTTGCCTACAGCTTTTGACTGGGTAGCCACCATGGTTGTTCTTGCCTGTGTGGCTATTGGCTCAAACTTCTGCGACACCTGAGTTGCTGTTGCTTTGCCGAACTGCCGAGGGGGGTGGTTCAGCTCTGGAGGTTGATTCCAGTACCTGATGGTAGCAGCACCCTTCCCTGCTCGCCTCTTCAGCTCACCCTGCCTGTGTGAACTGCGGCGCAAACTGACACGCCATGCCCTTCTGACGCGCCATGTCCTGTTTTCCTGTCCTGTTTCTCTTCTAAAGATCCTAAAGAGGTTTTTGTGTTTAGGCAGTCTTAAAAGTTAACCCTTTCCCCTTCCTATTCTCTACAGTCATTTTCTCTTAACTTGCTTCTTGGCTTTGTTCTCTAAATTTCCTTTGTTTACTGTCTCACTTCTTTACTCAACTCTATGTTGCGTACTGTCATGACTCTTAGAACTGGATCATGCGGTGACAAAAAATACCTTGTTCTCAATCCTGTTTCTCTTCTTGTGTGTCTCTTCTGTGTCATCCTGTCAGAACCATTTTTGTGTCTTTTTTGCTGATGTTTGTTTTCTGAGGCTGACAAGTGCTAAGGCACAAACCTTGCATGCTTGAGTTAAGTGTGTCTTCTAGTTGAAAATCATTCTGGAATGCTAAAAGCGTAGACTTTTCTGTTACAGACTGTTTGGGAATAGTGTTCTGTAAGATTTTGAGCAAAAGATAGAGATTTTTTCCTCTTAATAAATATAGACTTAAAGCAGAAATATGACATCTTAGCATGAATATGCAGCAAAAGTATTTTAAAGAATCCACCTTGAATATGGGCATAGAACAGACATAACAGGAACAAATTTCTCCAGGCATTGAGTGTCTGAGCCAGAGGCTCAATAATCATTAATTACTTAATGATACATAATATTTGGTAAATCTTTCAGAAATCCACAAGCATTTGAATCTCCATTCTCTTACTAGATTCTGACATTTAAACCCACCAAACCTTATCTATACTGGAACAGAGAAGACAGAAGACAGGCACTGTCTGCAGGGAGTAGATGACAAACAGTTTAACAGAGTTTAACTAGATTTTCCTCTTTGCATGTGATGATTCAGTACTCCTTTCATATCACGGTGTATTGAAGGACTTGGTTTACTCCAACTCAGGAGACTTTTGTGGGGCAATACTTTACCCAGTAAGGGGAGAAAACCAGAGAAAAGCATCTGAAACATAGAGGAAATATTAAACAAGTAATTAAATATATAATATATGGATTTCCACTGTTATTCTTCAGGTTGTGATATTGACACCTCACTTCTCAATTACTATATCTCATGTGACTCTTGAAAATTATGTCAGCAATGCAGGAAAAGATAAAGCAGGATAATAATAAAGAACTATATCTTTTATCACCACTATAATCAAACAAAATTGGTATGATCAAGCTCTCAAATCTGTGCAGTAAAAGAAATTATACCATCACAGGAAGATCTATGCACAAAAATTACATAATTTTTCACCCATGGGTGAAAACTTATTCACATATGAAAACATATATGAAAAACATACTCTATTTGGCCTTCTTTTTCCTTGAGAATAGTGACAGATTGGAGCTATACTGGAGCCAATTCAAAGATAGATATTTTTCAGATATCCTTTACTTACACAAACAGTACATTATTAAGAACCCTAGGTTTCTTTACAAGTTTACAGTTATGCACAAAGTACTTATTAATAAGACTTGCTGTAGTCTGATATTAACTCTCTAAAGTCCTTACTAAGATAAAACTTTAAAATCTAGCCATTAGATCACAGTCACTCTAGATACACACACTTTGTGCTCCACATACTTCGATCCTAGCCACTACTATTGTCTCTCCACTGCGGTCTTACTTATAAACTGAGTCTTGGTACTACAGTATCATGTCTCTACTCTTCTCTCACAGTCTGGCAACCTCTTGCTGAGTCAAAGTTCAACTAAAGGTGGATGAGTCACCAGAAAAACTGAAATTCAGGTGCCATCATACAGACATAAAGAACTATGCTGAGGATCAATTAAAGTAAATGGAAAAAATCCCAAAGGGCTTTAGCTGTATTCAATCAAAGCTTAATTATAACTGAGTACTTCCAAAGAGGTTTTAGTTCACTGAAGATCTAAGGAGTGAACAAATATGCCAGTGATTAAGTTTGCCTTTATTAGTGCTATGATCTGTTTCTAGTTCAGTAGTCCTCAGCAGGCTATGATGAGTCTGCTTCTCCATCCATTAGTCGTTTAAATTAATCATTCCTTAGAAATAATAAAATCCTGATGTCTTACAGGGCACTGCCAGAAAATATTATACCTCTGATGATAGCTTTTACAGTATATATGTCAAATGAAGTTCAGGAGCAAAACCAGGCTGAACACAAAAGAAAGCATCTTTGCATGGCAGAAAGCATGTTGCCAAATAACTCCTGACAAAAGATGCTGTGAACAAAGTTTCCAGGAAAGTCTAGGTAGGTTCAGGGAACAGAAATCCAGTGGGGTTACAAAGGACAGAGAAGTCATGTTAGGTGCAGCTACCCTCAGAGATGAAAGCATCTGGGAGATAACCAGAGGATGAGGAGAGCACCAGATCCTGTTTTGTTTTGTTTTGTTTTGTTTTGCTTTCCACTGGTAGCTGGCTATACACATTTAGGAGACCCTGCAGACCTTTGCTTCTACATGCATTATGAGGAATAAATTGCTATAATTTTTCACCTAAGTGGAACTATCAAGGAGATACTTTGGAAATACTAATATCAAATACTTTTAAGGTTGAGAAATTGAGAGTACTAAATGAAAAGTATTGAATCTTCAAAGATGAAAGTTTTATTCAAAATATTTGGTAATTTAAAGACAGAAAACCAAATCTGGACTCCTATATCACAATGAGTTTCAATAGAAAGCAAAATCTACTGTGATTAAGACTCCATCATATAACTCAGAACTTTTGTAAAATAGTCAGATCCTAGCAATTGCTGCTACAACTATGCATTGCAATGCTTCTTAGGGTAAGAAACACATTTTGAGAAGCTGAGGATCAGAATAATAACAAAGTTACCTAATGATTTACAACAGTGTAAAGAAATAATATCAATGAAGATTGTTGCTTACCGTGACCTACAGCTTCCCTTGCAAAAAACGTATCAACAAGAGACTTCAAATCTTATTGACAATTTGTCTTTCTGTTGCTAGTTTTGACAACCTTTTCTTTCTGATGCTGTTTAATGCAGAGTTAGACATCTTTGTGGCATTATTTATAGAGTTAAATCAATAGGTAAAGATAACTCCCTTGATGTTTATTTACTTTAGAATTATTTGTAGTTAGCAGGTTTTTTCTTTTTCCTTGACACTTTAGTCTTCCAGTGCTTTGCCTACAGAAATAGATTTTAAAATAATTAAAAACCTAAATATAACCTTTAAATTAAGCTGGATGTTAACTCCATAGGAAGAATAGCATACTTATAGAGGAAGTACCATTTCCTCAAAGCCAAAGATTGGTGCATCCCTAAGAGAAAGAAATCAGTCAAGAATGGCAGGAAACCTGTGTGGACGAGCAAGGAGCTCATGGAAAACTCGAAGAGCAAAGTCTATGAAATGTGGAAAAAGGATCTAGCCACTTGGGAGGAGTATAGCAATGCAGTCAGAGGCTGCAGGGACACAACTAGGAGTACCAAGGCCCACTTGGAACTAATTCTGGCGAAGAAGATCAAAGACAACAAAAAGGTTTTTTCAAGTACATCAATAACAAAAGGCAGACCAGGGAAAATGTGGGCCCGCTGTTGAACGAGGCAACTGCCCTGGTAACAGGAGACACTGAGAAAGCAGAGATACTGAACATCTTCTTTGCTTCAGTCTTTACAGCTAAAAGTACCCCTCAAGAACCCCAGATGCTAGAGGGAAGAGAGAGTGTCTGGAGAGAGGAACACTGCCCCTTGGTTGAGGAAGAACTGGTCAGAGATAGTCTAAACAAAATCAATATACAGAAATCCATGGGCCCCAATGGGATGCACCCATGCGTGCTGAAGGAGCTGGTGGAAATGATCGCTAAACCACTCTATATCATCTTTGAAAGGTCCTGGAAAACGGGACAGGTGCCTGAAGACTAGAGGATAGCCAATGTCATCCAGTCTGCAAAAAGTGCAAGAAGGGGGATCCAGGCAACTACAGGCCAGTCAGCCTCACCTCCATCCCTGGGAAGGTGATGGAACAGTTCATTCTTGTTAATATCTCTAAGTAGTTGGAAGAAGTGAAGTTTATCAGGAGTTGTCAAAATGGTTTCACTAAGGGGACATCATGCTTGACCAATCTGGTAGCCTTCTATAATGTCATCACCAGCTTGGTAGATGGGGGGAAAGCAGTGGATGTTGTCTACCTTGAT
>NW_010329363.1:19191-33843 GCF_000700745.2 Antrostomus carolinensis | reverse complement strand
GAGCCAGGCTCTTCTCAGTGCTGTCCAACTGACAGGGGCAAGGGGCGATGGGTGCAAGCTGGAGCATAGGAGGTTCCATGTAAATATAAGGAAAAACTTTTTCACTGTGAGGGTGACAGGATACTGGAACAGGCTGCCCAGGGAGGTCGTGGAGGTTCCTTCTCTGGTGACATTCAAAACCCTCCTGGATGCAGTCCTGTATGACCTAGGTGAACCCGCTCTGGCAGCGGGGTTGGACTAGATGCTTCCAATCCCTAACATTCTGTGATTCTGTGATAGAGGAGGAGAGAAGTTGTTGTAGTCTATCTATATGTGGACTTAGACCAATAATAACGTTTCTTAAAAAAAAAAGATATTCACATACAGCAAAAATGCCAAGATATGAAAAAGGAAATTTTTCTTTCTTTTTTATAAGCCACTCTACAATGTAAAATTTGCATCCTGCAGAAAGAAAACACTGAGGAAATCACATTGCAGCGACTGCAACACCAGCACATTTAATGATGCTTGGCAATTACTTTCCTATTTTTATTTACACTGAAGCTAAAAGATCCATGGAAGGCAGCAACCACTAATTTTCATCTCTGGCTCCTTCACCTTTCTAGCCACACTGCAGCCCATGGCTCTTGCACACAGACAAGCCCTCCTGTGCCCCGCACAATGGGGGCACACAATGTCGTGGAGTGGCCTCGGGTGTCCCCTGTTTCCTCTAAGCACAGCCATGGGCCACCTTTCCTCCCTGCCCCGAATACAACCGTGGCCTCTCCTGAGGAACACGGACAAGTTCTTGCATGATGCTGTATCAGCCTCTTGGGCCTGAGGCTGTTCTCTCTCTTCATGGCATCACTAGGGGGAAAACTGAATTTTTTCAATTTTTTGAAAAAACAAAAAACCAGCCTAGCTTGGTAAGTGTACTATTTGCCCAATTGTAGTCCAGTGTGTTCAACAAAATGTGCTGTTTTTTTAGTAACTGAAAACATACACTGTTCCCATTTATAGTTTTGTAACACTGATGCTTAACTCAAGCTCCTTACTTTGTACAGAAAAGTTTTGGAGAAATCAATGTTCTGGTTCAGTATTTTTAAGACAAAACATATCAGAACTATACCTTATAACCAGTTTAAATACACATAAGCTGTTTTCCAAGTAAAAGAACAAAAAATTCTCAGCAAAGATACTTTACCAGAAAAAGGAGGAGGGGGAAAAGAAAAAGCAAAGCATTTTTGAGCCAAGCCAATATTTTCTTTCTATTTTTTTCCTGACTGTAAGAATTACAAAGAAAGTGTGGACAGAGAAGATATTAGGCAATAAAACTTACAATAAAGCTTACCACAAGGAAGTTATGAGGACTGAATATGGATACCACCTGCTGCATAAGTATTGTGAGATTTTCATAAGATTTCAGATTTACACGAGAACAAGCAGCATGCTGGCTGGGCTGGTGGCCAGGCTGCGGGCATAGGCTATTGGAGTCCTCAGATGATGAACAGCTAACTTTGATCACAGTGACAGAGAATTCATTTATTCAAGAAGATTAAACAGCTGAAGTTTTTATGGGTTATGTCCGGTATCACAAATCTGCCAGATGGGCTTGACTGTGGGAAATGAGAACAAAAGGAGTTTGCAAAGAGGGTCTGCTGGGGAGTTCTTCCATCACAACTTCTTCACAACTTAGTAAACATGTGCAATTCATTGCTCATATACTGGAATTAATTTTCTCCAGATTTTGATAGTTATTGGTCTGAAGCACTATTGTGAAATAGAAGTTGTTCATTGTGGTCCCAAACTCTTACCTTTAGGTGCCTTTCTAAGTCGCACTCTGGTATCACCTGGAGTTTCATTGCTCCACGTGCAACACACATGTGATGCCAAAAGACTTGCAGACCTTATGATCAAAGATCAGTAAGAAAAGACACATGTGGATAAAGCACAGTTAGGGACTGTGTGGCAGGAACAAGTAAGGAAGGCAATAACTGGAGAAAGTAACATTCAGTGTGCTTACAGCAAACCCTACCCAAATACTGTTCAACCCCCAGGGTGCTGGTGGAGTGGTTATTACATTGACTATGGGTGCAAATACTGCAGCAATCCACACAGCAGTGTCAGTGGTAAATGGAAATCCGCATGGTGGAACAAGCAGTAAAGTAAGCTGTTGTAGTTGTTATCCCGCAACGTCCCGTCCGGTCGAGGAGGCACAGAGACAAACCCTCACCCCGTCTCTGGGCCAATGAGCACTGACACCAATATGAGGATGCTGCAAATGGCGTTTAATGCTGTGCGACACAGCACTACATGGTGTGGGTCCACCACGTCACCTCCACCCGCTCACACCACAGGCCAAGTGCCATTGGCTACTAGGAGAGAGAGGGGGGTGTCTTACCTTTCCGTACAGCCCGATATCCTCCGGCCGCCAGACCCTATCTTACTACAGTAAGCAAACAGATTTTAAGAAGAAAATTTAACACTTTTCTGAACTAGGTGAAACTTTACTGAGACCTGATAATCTTTGCAAACCTAAATAAGCTTTGTATGTATTTAAACATTTTTTACACATTTTATTCCTTGGAGCTTTAAAAATGTTTTAAGGCCAGGTTCACATTCATGTACATTTTCTGCCATGTGTTCCAGGCTGTTGCAAGTCCCCCTATTTATGGATAAAAATGATGCATGTTCCCGAGTATTGCACAGAGGTATACATTATCCAGCAAACTGTATGACACCTTTGACAATCTCCCTTTCAATATCTGTTTGCTTGACATTTTATCTTATTTTAAAGGGAAAATTAATGCTGATCAGAAAATGCTACTATATTCCCCATCTCCTGGATTCAATTAACACAGCAGGTGGGAAATCACGATACTATGACAACTATTCTTCCATCTCAAAACTATGTAGCAATTTTTATTCCAAAAGGTCTCAAATAGTAACATGACAATTTATAGCATCTTTGAATGCTTCTTGGTACCACTTAAAAACTCAGACAAACGCAATCTCACCACAGTCCCTCAAGCTCACTGTGAAAGGCAAAGCTGTGAAAACTTTCACAGCTCAAAGCTCTGTGACGGCACGTGATGACTTAAGCAGCAGAGTTCCCATCAGGTCTCTGGAAATGATTACAGGGTTTTTCATGTTGTCACCATGGAAGATAGTGAAAGTGTTAAATCAGTGTGATCTGAAGGATCAAATTCTTTCTATTCATAGAAAATGCAACTGCAGTGTCTTCCCTCTGCAGCTGATATATTTTAATGTTCCTGCACCTCAGCATCAGCTAGGCTTTTGCAAGTTAAAACAAAGATAGATTTGCACAAACTAACTTGGCATAGTCAGACAAGGTACAGAAGTGCTACCTGAAGCCCATTTTAGAAAATACTTCTTATACTTCATATATGTCTGGAGAGAAATACAGCTTTTTGTATTTGGCAACATTGTTATCTTTATCTTGTTTCTGATGTGTTGTTTTTTGAAATATATTTATTTAAGCTGCTGTTCTTCAATTGCGCTTATTTCAGCAGTATGGGATCAAATTCCTCTGATACAATACTACTGCTATTGGCTGAGCTATTATTATTGGATTACATCTAGCTCACTGTCTGAAAGGGCAAAACTTGGTGAAATTATGAACATATTATTATTATTATTATCATCATCATCCTAATTTTGAAAGCATCTGTGATGATGGGAAACTATGCTAGAAACTCTGAACAAATTCAGAGAAAAAGATGGTTCCTGCCCGAAAGAGTCTCATGCTGCATCCCTTCCAGCTCATCATCTGTTTCTGGGGTTATGCACTTTGCCTCTTGCAGGATCCTCCCACATATCTAAAACCTCCCTCACCATTTCAGCGGTTAAATATATTGCGAGCAGCAGGCAAACAAGTTGCCTATGTGCACATTTCAAGTTGCTGTTCCTCTGATGACCTTCTTTCATGCTCTTTCATCTCTAAATTTAGCTAGCTGCTAAAGTGGGAGTCTAGCAGATTTGATGACACAGGAAACACTAATGCAGACTGCATATAACCACTCTTAAAAGAACAGTACAGATTATGAGACAGTGTAATTACTATTCCATAGCCAAATGAAGTTTATTTTATGAAATTGCACCTTTTCGAGTCTAAGAAACCATTACAGACGTTCACTCAAGAACAACACATGCAGCACAAAATCCAAAGTATTACTTAAGGGCTGACACCCAGAAACTGGAAATCTGTTCACGTTAGGATTGCTGTGTCTGTATTTGAACAGATAACACTGAATCTGCCAGGCACAAATATACTTTAAATCTGAAATTTAATCTTTTAAATAGCTGCCTCAATGCCATCTAATGAGGAGAACATACTGGAGAATCACAGGAAACATTTAAGAATGTGAAATAAAGTACTGTACAGACACTGGGACTGTGACTGAGAAACAATGATGTAACTA
Organism: Antrostomus carolinensis; assembly: GCF_000700745.2. Taxonomy (NCBI): domain Eukaryota; kingdom Metazoa; phylum Chordata; class Aves; order Caprimulgiformes; family Caprimulgidae; genus Antrostomus; species Antrostomus carolinensis. Next base: position 29,422 of record NW_010329363.1, on the reverse strand, counting down.
GACCACCTTTCATGAAATTGCAGAAAAGTCATACCATGTTAAATTCTGGTTTGTTATTTTAATATACAATAAACATGGGAAAATAGGAAATGTTTGGGTGAGATAAATGACAATATGATATATGATTCCCTGGATCTTATATATACAATCTAATTAAAATATTAATAATCTTTGTGCTTCTATAGATAATGAGATTGATAGTTTTAAAGTTTTTAATCACTCTTGTTCTCAGAAGTCATACTTCCAGTATTCTAGTCAAAAAGCTTTCCCTCCTTTTTGAGAAAACAGCACAAGCACAGCCCAGAAAACTTGTTAATTCTTTCTTTAATAAAGTGGGCTAGATGTTCTTCCAGAGTAAAGATACAAAGTTCTACGACTAAATGAATACCCAGTCAAAATATGATACTGCCTTTCTGCAGTACATACGACTGACATGACATGCAAGAGACTTTAAACAGTCATAACTTACACACGTGAGATAGCGTACAATAGTCTCAGATACATATCTTAATCTCATATTAGTTTCCATCAATAATTTTCAATGCATATAACTTTTCTAGCTGATTATTGTTATCTATGAACATTATGAGCAGGTCACCTTCAGGGAAAAAGAACAATCTTGTATTTTAAATGACAATTTCTTTCTCAATATATTCTTAACATAAGGCAAGACAGGGTGATGACTCGACATTTTGTCTAACTTACAAATTTCAGACTTAAGGAATATGCAAAATTTTAACTATCTCAGCACTATGATCAAGTATCAGAGACAACATATTTGAGATGTGGAAGGACATGGTGTACATACTGAGCAGACTCATTTACTGGAATTTGCTCTGATCTTATTTGAATAATGGTGTCTCTGCTTTTAAAGATTTTCATCCTGTCCCATGGCACGATACGCATTCGGCTCGTCGGTATTCACTGATTAGTGAAAACTTGTTAGAAACTCCCAAAATCTTTATATACTTTTAGTGCTGTTTTAAAATATGCAATATTAAAGATACAACTAACTTACAAAAATAAAAGAACTGTACAAATCACACTCTTCCATTGGCAATGAGACTGTTAAAAAAAATAGCAATGTGTTCCCTGAAACAACCAACCAGAACAGAAGTCAAAAGACTGATGCTTAAAAAATTAAAAAAAGAAGTAAAAATATTTCCCCCTGCCAAAGTACTGGAATCTTTGAAGGCGTATGTACGACAGAATATAAAACTTTTTTCTCTGTCCCAATAATATTTCTTTCCTCTTTCCATAGTTGAACAGATTCCCCTTTGTTGGTGATGTGGCACAGGCCTTGCTGAATGGGTTAAGGCGAGAATAGCCCGAAAGACCTAAATAAATCAACAGCCACCTAATCCCCTGGCATTCATGCAAACTCAGGGAAATACAATAAACCTGAACACAGGCATGCATGCTGAGTTTCAAAGTGATTTTCTATGAAGCTTAAAATTAAACCAAAGTAAACACCTCTCCGAAATGTTATGCATTTAAGATCTTTCATCAGAACAGTCATCTGACAGTTGACATCGCTCTGTCACACAGATGTATGATGCTATGCCTGCTCATAACATTCTAGCATGTTGTCATTTTACAAGGCACAAATAATCTCAAAAGAACTACACAGCAGCCTTTCAGTGTGTACGGATACGTCAGTACCATGTAATTACATGACAATTACCTCTTCATTGCAGTCACTGACACAGACCTTGTAAAATCTAAGACCAGCGAATTATATGCCACCTTATCTTTGGAATATGGTACTTAACTCCATTTACAATTACAGACTAAGCAGCAAATAACTACCATTTCTTAACTCCATACAAACACAAGCTTTGCCATGCAATTAGGAAGTCTTTGCATGGTATAATGTATATGTATCCTAAAAGTAAATAACGTGATTTTTTTTTTTTTTTGCAGTTGTTATAAATAGTGTGAGTTTCTAGCACACCTTCTTCAAGCTAGTTCTGTGAAGGTCCTAAAAAAGCAAGTGTCCACTCACCACCAGTTTCTTTTTGTGAATTCCAACAGAGTTTAAAGGGATCAGCAAGTACAAAACCCCCCTGTATCTACTTGAAAAAACTGTTATTAGATGTACTACGTACTTGATGGGAAAGAATTATACTTCTCCACAGAAGAACAAGTTCTAGAGTTAATTAGAAACTTTCTGTTGGTTAATGCTGCTGCACCATTATGTTTTTCTTGAATAGAAATGTGGAATTTGTATAGGAATATATGTAAACAGAGTATATAGAAGATAGTAGTAATGAGACATAAAGTGCTTTTAATTATGAACATTTCATTTCACTTTGCACCCTTCCCTGGTAAGTTATCATACTCAAGCTAGTTTTAGTTCAATGGGCTCAGGTCTACACTATGAAATATTGTAATTTCCCTTGCACCTACTGTTTTAACTGTGACAGCCTCAGTAAAATAAAAATGCCAAGGGGGAGTAAAAGTAGACAGATAAGAGGAAAAGAGGTGAACTGGGCACTCTCAAGGGGAAAAAAAGTAGGCAAAGGAAAATAAGGCTCTGTTGTATAGGTCCCTGTTCTCAAGGCATTTGTCACACACCCTCCTGTAAGACAGCACTGAGGAGCGACTATACAAACCTCTGCCTTGAACACACCTTGGGCTACTGCCAGATGAAAATGAAGAAACTAGGATTCCTCAACTGGGAACAAGCTTACTGCCAGGATGGTGCTTTTAATATTTCTGACATACATTCCTTACTTCTCTAATCACAGTCTCTGAAGGAAAAGTATCCTTTCCTACTCAGAAAACCCAGTTGAGCTTATATTGTAAAAGGACAATATTAAATCTAGCTTGTCTTTCCTGCTTCAGGTCTGATGCCTGGTATCTATACATTTTCTAATCCATTATGGTACCTAGCACATACTATTCTATGTTTTGGGAAAGCAACAGTTCTATAGTAACAAAGCTCCTAAGCAAGATAACTCTATAACTAAGAATAACTGTATATTAGAACTGGGTTTTACTGGGTCTTTATTTAAGGCAGTTATTAAAAGGTGTCTATTGTTTTTGAAGGGTTGCAATTCTATGTGGTTTTTTTTAAAAAAAAAAAAAAAAAATTAATTTAGGCTTTTGGCAGTTGAAATGGGTTACCCTTATCTATTTTCTGTCCTTCTAATCCAAAGAACTATCCAGCCCGTGGAATCATAGGAATTTGAGATGAGGTGTAATGAGTGATCTCCCAAACTTTCCCAACCTGTTTCTTTAGATGTCCAGTGGGCTGACAATAGCAAAGTCAGAATCTTTGCTGTTACTACTACTGTTGTCATCAGGGCTGGAGCTCAGGTTGCTGGAGGAGGCTGAAACGGAGCCCATCAGTGGGTCAGAGAATATCAAAGAAGAACGAGATGGAGCTTCTGGCTTCACTGCTGCCTCCTTGTGTGCCTGGCGGGACTGTGCTGGCTCCGGGACAGCACCTCTACTTCCTTCCTCTTCTTTGGAAACCATAATAAAGTCATCAGCACTCTTGCTCTCACTACCGCTTGAATCGGTCGTAGTCTGTGAGACAACAGCACAGAAAGAATTTAAAGTCAGTATCAGTTTTACCATTTAATGAGGTTTATGACCCATGTCAGTGATATGGGAATAGGATAAAGGAATAATCATTATCCACAAGTAGCAATGCTAAAATCAAGAAGTAAAAAATAAAGTGGGTATTAACTTTGGATGAAGTAATTTATTTGTTATTTACAAAAGCATAAAAGTAAACACGCAAAAAATACATTATTTGGTATAGCAACCTTACATGTTCATCATCATAGTGCATCCATGTAGTGATCACAGCAGCTAGGCAACTAACAAATACATTACAGTGTGTAGATTTTCAGTACTTATATTCTCACCGCTAAGTTTTCTGTAGTAACTTATGAAGTAGTATTGAGGAATTTTTTGTCCATTTGCATGTACAATGGCATTTTGGAGCTTGCCAGGAAAATGGTTTGATATAAAATTTCCTAGTAAAACCCTGAGATGGGGAGTCTGAGCCGTCCATAGACCTGGTTTAGTGTGCACCAGTTCAGGTTTGGCAGATCAGGGTTCCCAGGGCTTCTAGGCCTAGTGTTGTTGAGTATTTCCTAACTCTACCAGAAAACGAGGGTCTGGAAATCCCTCTTCTGTCTGGTTAGGCCTTGGGAAATGCATGTCCTTGAACTCTCAGGTAGTGGATTAAGACTACAAGTCAGAGTACCAGAAAACTCTCTACAAATTGGCAATCTTATATTCCAACTAGCCATATTCAGGAGAAATCCAGTTTTTCAACAGTCAGAGCTACATGCAATTAGAAGGGAAGAATGCCATATACAGCAGAGTGGGATTTCTCACTTGTTGACAACTGGCAGCCTATTAGTTTGGTTGCAACCGAAATGGACAACATTTTGTCGTCTTCTGCAAGAGATATATTCAGCCCCTATTTAGCACTATGTTCCTCTGATAAGAATACGGCTACTTTCTTATTTGCTCTCACACAATTTTTTCAGCATAATAATACAACTTGACAAGCAGCCTGTGAGGACAAGCATCCTGAAGTGGTGTGATATTGAAACCAATATATTTGATTACACTAATGCAAGACTAAGAAAAAGGAGAAGCAGAGCAGCAACAATGTAAATTCACTTTGGAGTAAAAGAGAGATTGTGGGTATTAAGAGCAACAGGAAGAATCTGAATGAGATATAGTTAGACACTCAGCACAGTACAGAAAATCAAGAGTACTGAGTTCATCAGAAGTATCAGCAAGCCACAACTTGGGAGTTACAGTATTTTGCCAAATTAATTATAAGAGCTGAAAACAATTTTCCATTGCTCTGATTACTGATTAGAGAACAGAACTCTCTTGAAAGGGAACTGTAGAGTAGCTCAGGGAGAAAAATCCACCAGTGATTAAGAATGACTGTAATATGAAACAAGGGAGCTGGATGTCCTTGCTTGTTATTTACATAGTTCCAAATTGTTAAAAGTCACAAACAAGATCAGTATTATCTGAATGTGAAAATATGTTCAAATACAGAATTGTGACCTGTTCCCTTCTAAAATTTATATGAATGAGGATTCGAATATATCCTTTTGCAGTAAATTTTAAAAACATTCTTCGTTATAATTTTATGTGTGTTATCTAGATAATATCTAGGTATAATAATACTATATTATTGTGTAGGTATAATAAAATATAGTATTTTGTTTTGTAATTAACCCATTTTAATACTTTCTTATTCATCTTAAGTAAGTCCAGAGTATTGGTTACAATTTTAAAGATCCCAGTGTAAGACAGTTGTCAAACTGACAGTTTACACCTATTATTTTTTGATACTAATAAATTTTCTTCAGATGACTTAACAAAATTCATACCAAACTGATCAAGTTGCTTTTAAAAATACCAACTGTGCAGAGTGCTATCAAAGCTGATCTCAAACTTCTGCAGAGAACCAAGGTAGTTCAAATGGCAACGACTTCAAGCACTTTCCATGAAGTTAAAAACAAGCAGATATATCCCACAAGGAGGGATACTTCACTGTTCAAGCACTTCTGAGCTGAGACACCATTTGTTATTAATTAGTCTTTTGCTTTCATCTGCTCTATTTGAAGCTGTCTTCATGAGCTGTCAGTCCATCAGCTGCCATCTCCAGGGGGCCGAGGACACCGGTAGCACACAACCGCAGCTCTACTCCACCAATGTCTTAGTAGTCGCCTGATTTTGTAGACACCCAGTGCAGCCAGAAGACAGGGCCAGGTGAGGCTTTTTTGGGGAGCTCTAATTGCCATGTTCAAAACTGCAGCACTCTGGTTTTCCACCTCCCAGACAACAGAAATATACATTCCTTTAAACAACTGCCATTGCATAATTCCCCCAGCTTCTTTCCATACTTCTATTTAAAAGCAATCAGGGAACACAGTCCAGTCTCATTTTGCAGAACTGTACTTGTTATTATTCCAAGCTATCACGATCGTGCTATTTCAGTCCTTGCAGCCCTCACATCCGAGATGGTTCCACCTCGCACAGGGCAACACAGTTGTTACCTAGTGACACACTTGCCCAGCGAGATTGGTATTTTCCTCACTGTCACCCCCAAGGATGCTAATGGGGTGGCTTCCTTTTGGCAGTGAGCCCTCCGTCATGAGCACTTTGTGCTGGTGTTGCAATTTCCTAAATTCTGCTTCCAAAAATGTGCTCTTGCGCAGTTAAAAAAAAGCATCCTGCTCCTTAATAAAGGGAAAGGGAAGAAAACTAATCATGCCAGTTTCTTGTCATTACATGTTGTGCTTTGCAATACTATTTTTCACTCTACCCAGACCTTTTTGGTTCAGTTTAAGAGCCCTATAGCTCACTGAAGTATCAGAGAAGCAGCAAAGCAGAGATACTGACACCAAAATGCTATAAAAAGGCCTTCCATAACTGTTTGCCTATCTCTGGCACACATTGGTATTTTGGTACTGATATTTCCAGAGGTAAAATACCTCCTCCCTTCTTCTTCTGCATGTTTCTGTTTCAGGAAACTCATGCTGACGTGAACCATGTTTTCTCCCATCTGCTGTCACTACTGAATAAATGAAAAATGACAGAATTATACTTCCAGTAGCTTTGAAAGTTAACAACCTTACGTCCGTTGCCATATGGCTTCTCCAAACATTTTTTACTGATGAATATCAGCTAGTAGGACCAGGCTTATTTCAATTGCCTTCATACTGTGAACGAGTTAAAACTAACTGTAAGGATACAATTCAAGAAAGCTTAGAAGAACAGCAGCTCATTTTGCTTCCTTCTTTGAACAGACATAAAGGAAAGATAATGCGTTAATTATCATTCATTATTTAGCAACAGAAGCCTTCTGTTTGTCAACTGCATGCTGCTACCAAAGCCAAATATTCCAAAAAATGCTGTATTTCTTTGAGCCTTTATCTTATTCTTTTTGCATTTTTAATTTTGCAGCTTTCCTTTCCAAAGAAGGGCTGTATCCTTATCCTCACTTTCCAGAAAGAGATTCTGAGGCAAAAAAGAGGAAGAGCACTTTAAAAAAAATTAAAGATGATAAATAATTTATGCTTATATAATGACCAAGAACAAAAGGCCAGATTTTAACCTCAGTTATGTGATAGTTACACCTGTAACTTTTCCAGTTGTCCTAGAAAATGTCCCTATAATTCCACCAGAGAAAAATCTCTACGGTGTAAGTAAGTCACATCAAACAGAACTACATGCATTACCGAAGTCACAGAAAATGTAAATATAGCAACATTTATTTAGAAAGAAACACATTAAATGGTCTAGAAGTGTTGGAATTTTTAATCCCCCTGCAGCTCTCAGTAAGTACTCCTGGCTTGACCCAGGGCATCAGTGCAGCCCATCTTCAGAAGAGCTAAAAGCCTGGGTTGTGGTGCAGCTGTGGCCAACAACTTACTCTCTCAATTATCAGTTGAAGGGCACAGCCCACTAAATTCAGCAGTTTTATTTCCTGTGTCCAAAGCTCTCCTATTTTGTTCGACTTTAGACACTGTGGTTAAAGACATCGGGCTTGGAAGCAGCACAGGCTGTCAGGATACCAACAGTCCTCCTGAACTGCCATTTTTAGCCCTAGTATTTTATTTTTCTTTCTGTCACAGGGGCTGGTGCTCATTATCATAACTGAAACTTCCAGAAGATAAGAGGAGAGAAACTTCACCCGTATGAATGTACTGCACCTTCAAACGTAAACCATGCAGTGATGAAGCCTTATTAATGCTCTGCAAGAGCTCAGCTTGTACAACCTCTACTCACCTTGCTCGTAGGTAGCTTACTAGCAGCCTCTGAAATTGTGGGACCCACAGACACATTTCAGTTCCTGGCTGGATGTATATACCCTGACCACCCACTGGGATAAGACCAGGCCTCATTACACATCACCCCAAAAGTTTCAATTGGAAAGAAACCTGCACAGACCAGGCTTCACCTGCTCCTCTCTCAATACTCAAAGTGCAAAGCCCCAGCACCTCTGGCAAGTGACACATGGTTTAGGCCAGCATCTGAGTAAGGGCTTCTCCAGCATGAGTAGGGTCTGCACACACTAATACAGCAGGTTGTCATTTTATATGGTATTCTACCTTCCAGTTTCTAGAATAAATCCGAGTAAAAAAATCATCAAGAAATAACTATTTGCCATTTTGGCAAGAAAGTAAAAGGTACTTTGTATAAAATGCTAGGAGATAAAGGGCAAAATCAGGAGGTCATTATATGAACACTCCAATATGCTACATCAGTTTAACCTATGGCTTTATTACGGCAGAAAGTAGTGATTGTAATGACAATAGCTAAACAAGCAGTGAAAGCTTTGCTCTTTGAACCTGCCATTACTACGTAAAAAAATTTAAAAAAAGTATTTCCTATAATACAGAAATACAATTAAAATATTATTTATAACATAGAGTGTTCTAACTCTGGGGGATTGTGAGTAATAAATCAAAACAACCCTGTGTCATTATTTGAAAATGAATAAATATTTCTTGTACTTCCTAAGTAAACTTGTCAAAAGTAAACTGACTGCAGATTCAGTTAGACTCTGAGGCAATAGTGCTGCCACTGATTTACAAGTGCGAGTATCAGTCCTAGGGTGGCAGGCTTAACAGAACTCCAATACAGAAATGTGCATGTACAAAAGTACTTGTTTTTAAGCTCACATTTGAGTCAGCCTGAATCTTAGACAGAGAGGGGCTTTTTAACATGAAAGGAAAATACCCTTTTCTGTGTATGAACTTGGCCTGTGACTACACTTTTTATGTGAAAACATTTTTTACTGATTCAAGGAGAAAGTCAAAACAATGGAGTATAAGGTGAAAGCAACCTCCTTGCTATTTTGTTTTTGGCACTGGTCATGAACACACTGCAATGCAGATAATCAGCTCTTACATAATGAGATTCTGGAGGACAAGGACAATGAGAATAATCATATAGAAACATTTGATATGGGAACATTTACCTCCAGTTTTTACATCCTTCTGTAGGAAATTAATCTGTGATTCAACAATCCAAAAGAAGAACCCCCCTAAACACTGCATAACATTTTCAGATTTAAACATCTAAGTGTGGAGCATAAGGGTACAATAAAAATAGTTCATGAGAAGGACAGTAGCTAGAGACACACTTTTAACCATGGCTCCATATGCAGTGGAGCAATGCTGATGTGTTCCCATGTAATATCTGGACAGGCTAAAGGAAGTCTCCAAAAAATATCAGACTAATTTCACCAGTGACCTATCTGAGATATTTTTCTCTTACCTGTTGTCCTGAGATAAACTGTTGCTTTGTCATAACGGGGCCCTTTAGGACATCAGCTGGTCCCTTGTTCTGACTGTTGGAACAGTAATGATCATCAGCTATTGTGATTTGCTCATTTTCTTCAGCTTCCAGCTGGCTCTGGTTGAAACGCAGGGAACCTTTCAGGATGTCCTTGATCTGTTGTTGAATAGGGGGGAGGAAATATCAGAGAGAAATTTGGAGGAATATCTATATTGGCTGAAGATATAAATATCAGTCAAATGTGTTTGTATCAGAGTCTGGATACAAGTATCCAAGAAATCTAAAGAGAAAGTGTTAAGATTATTCCCTACCTCATTATAGATTTAACTTATGACACATTTTTCCTGATAAAATGTATTTCAGGGGAGCAGAGGGCAGTATAATCAGAGCTACAGATGCTCAGCAGCATTCTCTATTTTATGTACATAGTATTTTTTCTTTTAATTCAATTACATTCAAGTGTTGTCGCATTTAAATAGTGTGGACATAGGCATTACTATTGCCTAGCGTGTACATTTTGCATTGAGAAAAATGACAGTGTGGCTTAAGTCCAGAACTTAGCGTGGAACTGCCTCAGTTCTGGTTTGAGGCCTCCAGAACTTTTTAAGGAGCAAATACCATGCAAGTCATTTGAACTCTTTATAGCTGTGTTTTAGCTTTTTAAATAAAAGTATACTACAATGCTTGATGCATTAGTATTAGTAAAACAGCTACAACAAGACAGCAGTATACAGAAAGAAAAGAAAAGAGTAAAAAAATAAAAGGTTAATAGCACTGAAGGATACAAGAAGGTTAAGTTAAGCAATAGTTATACCTGCTTCAAACCAGCCAAGGAAACCAGAATTTCATCTTCTTTTTCCAAGTGTTCTTGTAATATGACTTCCTGAATATTTCCTGCAATATATTAAAAAAAAAAAAAGGTAAAGAGAGAAAA
>NW_010329363.1:0-19173 GCF_000700745.2 Antrostomus carolinensis | reverse complement strand
ACACAATCTCTAACATGTTCCCAACTTACCACTGACTTAGGCTCTCAAAACAAAATCCTGTGACTTGAAAACACGATTTTGCACACAGACCTATAGGCTGACAACCTTATTAGCCATGGTGGTGAGGCCAACCCAAGCCTGGCACTGCTGCCAGGAGGCAACAGCAACACTGTGCTGCTGCAGGACTTCTACTGCCCCAGCACACCAATGGACTCTGGCTACTGCTGGCCCCTAGGAGAAAACATTGGTCTCTGTGGCTAACACAGTTACACACATCTTTGAGCCTACACATGCTTTAGAAAACTCAAGAACATTTACAGGAATCTGCTGCAGCTTGCAGAAAGGGTTAGGGCAGGAGCTCAGCAGTCTTCATCTCAATCCTGTTGCCACTACAGATGCTAGAATACTCTTCTTTATAAAAAGACTGAAAGTTTTCTTCCTTTTCCAATCCCTTCTTTTAAATAAAAGACCCAAGGCAGAGCAAAATTTATTTGACAGAAAGAGCAGTACTGTCACTTCAGAAGACACTTGCCTTCCACACCTACAGTGCTGTCCTCCAAGGTTGCATTTCAATAACCTGGTATAAGGTGTTTGCAGGAGTCAGGGCTGGAGGCTGGCTGACACACCAGAGCTGGAGCTGTGATGGTCTCCCCTGTGTCAGGGAAATCCGAGGCAATGCTGTAGTCCAAACCAGCCCAGAGAAACTATAGCTCCAATACCTCTGCAGGCTCTTCAAACTATGTCAGATCCTTCTCTGGCCTCCTGGCTCCTACATTCCTCCTCTTTAAGAAAACAGCAATGATTCCTAGTGACAGATTTACAGAATGTGATGGTATCTGTCAACTGAAAATGACAGGATGCTCTTTTGTGCCACTCCTGTACAACATACACAGAGCTGAACCTAAATCCCTCAGTGACGCTAATTTGGGAACAATGCTTTGCTGCTCATGAATATCTGTATCTCAGGTGCTTCACAATTAGAGCTTTGTACCATTAATCCACACCTGCATTACATTTGTTTGTTTTTAAAAACATCCTACATGTTCAGGGCCTGAAGCAGTGAAAAGCCAAAACTGTTGTCAGAGATTATGTCGACGAGGATGAATACGATGAAGCTGCCAACTTTGACACAACATAAAGTTTCAAGTAAAAGCACTGAGCAATTTGGCTTAAGTTTTGTGTTTACAGAATAAATAGCAAAAGAATGAGATGTGGTAGACTGGACAAGAATAAAGATTAAAAAGTAGAGAGGTGGATTTAAAACCCACATATAAACACAGATGTTTTAAATTGTGTGGGGGCCAGAAATCAGTAATGGGTATGAATGAAGAATGGAAAGGGCAAAGAGGAGAAAGGATCCAAGCCTAAGCACTAAACAAACCACTAAAGAAGCAATCTGAAAAGTAGAAGGAATAAAGAGGCTGAAGCCATGAAAGGCAATCGATTACAAGAGTTCATGAAAGGTGGTGTGATCAAGGTCAAGAGCAACAGCAGGGGTCAGATAATTCAGCTTGGCATAAGCAGCCTCTCTGAACAAGGAGATCCATGTTTACATTATTTAGCACTCATTATTTACCATATAACAGCAGCAGTGTCCTGCAGCAATGTAGTAAAATCGAACAATGTCTAGTATAAATTTTACAACAGAAAGACAATGCATTATGAAGGTCAGCAATAATATAAAACTAGATCTTTCCACAAATATGTAGCATCATGAAGTGAGAGAAAGCATAATTAGTTCAACATTTTACTCTCTTTTTTAAAATATTTTGCATTGAAACTGTCTGGTTTCTCAATTCAGTAAATAAAGTATATTAAAATTTATTTATAAAATAATACTTTAGACCCTGATTTCCACTGTTTAACAAACAATGTATGATTTCCTACTTTTAAAAGGTTCAGAAATTGAAACATCAGAAGTTCAAAGTCTTCATAGGTGGGAAAGCAATGCTTAATCACAGCCTGAATCATTGAATTCAACTGTCTTTTCCATTTTGCAGCATTAGAAAGAAGAGCATTTCTAGAATGTTTGATCTCCACATAAATTAAAACTGTGCATTAAAAAACTAAGGTATGCATACTGACTAAGCAGATGGACCAAGAAAATAATTCAAAACAAATCTCCAACCTGCTAAAGATCAAATAAGGGAAATCTAAAAAAATCAGGAATATAAGAGCAAGAAAACAAAAGCTGAAAGGCATTCTACAGGATGTGGATAAAATCTACTATTATTTCTGATCTTTAGAGATGTTTATAAGTCATATTTCAAAAAAATGGAAAACAATCTATCATTGCTACAAAAACCAGCTGCAACTATGTTTGAAGAGCCAGTTCACTGAGAGATTTCTAAGAACTTATGAATAAACTATGATAGTTAGCCAGCAGTAAAAATTAATAAAAATATTCATATCATCACATATTTACTTTAGCAAAATTAATACCAGATTTTAATATTTGTTTCAGGGAAAAAAAGATGAAGAGAAAAAAGGTTGGAAATACAGCAAACTTTTCTAATATTGAACTGTTGAATTTCTAACATTTTTCCTTCAATTTGCGCTAAGTTTTAAAGTACGGTATGACATATGCCTTGGATATATAGGAGCTATTATTTTTAATCAGTTAAAAGCACTAAAATGTGTTTTGGAAAAAATTCCACTCAAAGTTTGCTCTAAGACACTATTTTGGACTCAAAGAGCACCCTTTCACTTAACCCTGAAAAATGCTCCAAGATGCAAATCACTGTTATCAGCCACTTCTCACTTCCTCCCCCCCATTAAGCAACACTTAGGACATAAGGTCATAAATCGGGATGTCTGTCTCTAGTACAATGAAGCAGAATGAAGGTTTCGCTGTGTAACTGGCAATGGATCTTTCTTCTAAATACTGCCCTTGAACTTCACATAGCTTCTAATCTACTGCCCTCATCCATTTTGAATGCAGAGTTTATTACCTACCACATAAGTGATAAGTATGGAGCCCAACTTATCAGTCCTCATTCTTTTTACCTGGCTAATGAGTAAAGAGGAACTAAAAAAATAATTTTTTTAAAAAAGTAATTCCTTAGACAAGAGAAGCATACAGGCAACGTGACTTTGCATGAGTCCCTCTTCAATCACATTCTCCTGCTGAGACGACCCTTCACGATCCATGTGGACTGGAAGCAGAGGTGGGACGATGAGGAGGGATGGCAAGCGACTCGGTAGGTACCTCCGCAGCTGCACTCCTGTGAATGGCTGTGTCAGGGACTCAGCTGTCCTCACCTGAGGGACTGTCATCCAAACCTCTTCTCACTACTGGGGGACCTCACAGGGCACTCCGTTGCTGAGATGAAATGGGAAACTGAGCTCTCAAGTGAAGACAAAGGGTTTTTATTTTACCCTTCTCTATCTCAAAAGTTACCTTTCTAACTGTGAATACTTTTAAATTAAAACACTAGCTCTGTTAATAGTGCTAGGAAGCATATTTGGTATGATATTGCTGAAAGACTTTGATATTAAGCTGAGATGTATCCTTTGACTATTCTTCCTTCATAGAAGTGCTTTATGTATATAAATGAATTGGCCATGTACTGATTTTTTCCTTATCTGATGCTTTATATCAGTACCTCACAGAGTTAATTTTTTTAAAATAAAATAATAACTACCTTTTTTTTAAAAACCCTGAAGATATCAATTAGGAACTGAAAACACCTTCCTACCTGTAAAAAAACCCAAACATTGATCTGATGAATCAAACAAATTGATTATGTGATTTCTAGATTATTCAAAAGCGATTCCTGTTTGATTATAAGCTATAAATATCTATCCTATTGGGATAGCTGTTATTAAAAAGTTAACAAAATCTTATGGTACTTGGGAAACTAAGGTCAAATATTTCTGGCTACCTTTTTTTTGTTTTTTTCTTTCAGCAAGATTTCATTGAGCTGATGCCAAATGCTTTCTGGAGAAAAAGAAAATATTTCTGTTTCAGTGAAGTTCTTACCAGAAGAAAACAAGAGGTGAATTTTGCAACCTGTCACCTGGTGGTTGGAGCACTGCTGTGAGATGTAAGGGATCCCAGACAGACATTACACAATTCTGGATTTGTTTCAACATAGTACTAACAAACCTCTAACTTTCACAAAACGAACTGTCATCCTCTAAGTGTACTCTTGACTAAGCCTCACAAATACAGGAACTATAAAACCAGTTGTTCTCTTCAAAAGTCAGCAATCCTTTCTACTATTACAGCTGCCCTCAAACAAGACTCACAATCCAAGGGATGCCTTGATTAGCATTGTGAGTACTTCTTGTCAAATGAACAGATTTATTTAAGTTTTATAGATATTAGACCAGTAAATCAATACTAAGCGAAACTATGATCAGCTGCCTTGATATACTTTAAAGCCAACTATAACTAGAGGAAAAATACATAGATGACTGCATTTCTGTTTTTCTTTTTTTACAAAATATAGAAAAACAATGTAGTGATTTGCATAGCAACAGGCTAGCTGAAACAGCTAAATATTTAAGATGAAATGGATTTTTCATTTCTTGCTCTTACAGTTATCTCAAATTGTAAGTTCCCATGAAAACTCACTGTAGAAGCATTTATTTAAAAAAATAAAGATTTCTATTTCTTCTCTCTAATTTCTAAAATTTAAACTGAAGACATGAGACCATCCTCTGTGCAAAGATGAAAGAGTAAAATAATCCACAGCAGCTCCTAGCAGGCAAATTGGAGAAGGCTTATTCTCTTTGATGACTGAACTGCTACATATTGTATGATGGTGTGGGCAGTCACTGCTGAGTTCCAGAGGCATGGAAAGGGGCTGTTCAAAACTTTCCTCTCTGGATGTGGAAAAGCTGTTAGGCTTGGCCTAATTATTTTAGAGGCTGATTAAGTAAACTAACTTCCGCTGAAAATTTTGCATGCAGTCAATACAGATTCTGCAAGAAACCCACCCAGAGCTGTGTTAAATGAGTGGGAAAACTAGTGTGCTGTAGACAAGGTCCTCTCAGGCATCCCTTCATGTCTGTCCATCTGGAAGACTGACCTGCACCTCTTCCCTTCCACCAGAGAAGCAGGAGATAGGCAGAGCTGCAGCCTGGTGGGATGGAGGCACAACATGGACTGAACTTTATACTGACACAAAATCAGATGGAGATGGAGAAAACTGAACCTAGGAATAACTTTAACATCCATGTTCTCTTAGGTTCTTTGTTTTCTCCTGTACCAATGCCTTTTTGCAGTGCATCTCTCTCCTACTGATTTCTATTTTAAGCCCGTCTCTGTGGGGCCTTTCCAGGAAGATGACTCCTGCTGAGAGGAGCTAACTCGAAAGAGATGCAAGCTTTATTATGAATACTGCCTTTCTACTACCAGTTCCTGATCAATCACTTGTGAACAATCGACAGTACCAGACTCATGTTAAACTGACTTTTTTTCACACTTCTTTCCACCACTGAGAAGACGGCTCAAACGCAGAATGCAGAAGTCCCTTCTCCTTGCCAAGGCAGTGCAGCAGTAAGGGGAGAGCTGAGTGTATTACTTCACCTCTTTAATTTCCCAAAAGAAGAAAGTATTTTTCCTGTAGATGTGAAGGCACAGTCAACTCTCTGGACTCATATTCCTGTCCTTTTCTGTGACTGTTTTTATGAAATCAAGGTTTATAGAATACGCTTCCCACATTTCCTGCACAGAATACTGGCGAGAACCAGACTGCTTTTTCACTAACATTAGAAAGCTGGAAAGATGAATGGATAACCATCTGATAACCAATTTTTCTCTCTTTTCACAATAAATACTTCCTTTGTACCTGGACCGGATTGGACTTGGAGTAATTTGACATAAAATCTAGAACTTAACAATAGTTTGTGACCTTTCTAGAAAGACTACACAGTATGACATAGTGATATTGCTCTTTAAGAATGCAACTCAGGATGTTTCCAAATACTGCATTTTCTTTACAGAACCAAAAATACAAATGTCAGGAGTTAAATTTACTTCTCAATCTATAGAGTTTGTGATCTAAGTGTTGACGAAGGCAACATCACTAAGTAGCCCAACTTTCATTTATCTTATTGTAAGTGCCAACTCTTATTGTGACAATTAAGCATTATACTAAAAGCATCGCTTACTTAGCAACTTTTCAGTGTTAAAGATTTTAAGGATCTTAAAAATGTGAAGTGTTAAATTATTTTTGAAGTATTGCATTCTTGAATATATTTACATATTTACATATATGGATTTGTATAGTATAGTATATACTTCTGATTCACATGCTTGTGTTGTGTGCAACAGCAACACTTTATCAATCATAGAATCATAGAATGGTTTGGGTTGCAAAGGACCTTAAAGATCATCTAGTCCCAACCCCTCTGTCATGAGCAGGGACCCCTTCCACTAGACCAAGGTGCTCAAAGCCTCATCCAGGCTGGCCTTGAAATCAATATTGATCAATATTTAATGTGTGGTAATGCTTGTGACATCCAAAAAATATGCGGCAAAAAGTCAACAACCATCAACTCATAGCAATGCACAGAAACTGCAAATGTTGAGAAAATGAGTTTGTGTCATGAAGTCATTTTGTCCATCCCGTGGCCAAAGGCTAGATCAGCTCTTAACTATGAACTCTAATTTACATATGTTAAGCAAATCATGCTTAACATATACTGGATGATGGTGTCAGTACCAAGGTGTACCAGGACAGGAGTGTATTCCCAGACATCCTGTGCTTTCAAAGAGAATATAAAAGCACGGACACCATACCTCCCACAGCAGGTGACAAAGCATGCTCCTCCTATCCAGAACTAATTTTCTTGGGGAAATTTAGGCCCTGATGGTGATGATAGACTGTACCATCCCACACTACTTACATGAATGTATAGTGCTGATCATTGTTAAGACAAATGACATCTGTATAAACGTCATGTGCTTCATACTCCCCTATCTCCATTCTGCTCACTAAAACTCTTTATCCATGACTGCAAACACCTACTAGGATCACCAGCCTCTGAGCACCTCCAAGCAACATATTTTTCTTAAATTTCAAAGCAAGTTTTTTTTCTCTCTCTCCTTTTGCAGAATTGCTCTCTTTCTGTTGCTGTTTACATTCACTAGAAATAGAAAAATTACTCTGGTGAGAAGTGAGAAGCAAATGAGAATTTGTTCTGCGTAAGTGACAAACTTAATAGCTGTAAGAAATTGAAAGCTTTCCTAAGGGGAAACTATACATTTTCACTTCCTTATGATCTAAACAATTCCTTCATACTGCAACAGATTGCAGACATTACACCTTAAAATTGCTGTCGTTGTGTAAAAGCCAGTTATTGTAGACCATGTAGAGATTTCGAAAATGTAAGGTTTTCTACTTCTTGTACGGCTGAACTCATTAAAACTATTCCTGATTTTACAAACAGTACCATTGTGGTAAATGCAACATAAAAACATGGATAGATTGAGAGTTTTGAAAGCAAACATCCATAAATGCCTGAAATTCCATTTTAAGGGATTTTCTGTGATGCACGTCATATACAGAAGAAACAACAACAAACTGTGAAAGTTGTTTTTAAAGCTTTCTGTGTGATCATTTTCTCCAGTACAGAATTATGATGTTATCTCAACCTGTAGGTCAAAATACTTCTGATTATATCACCATGTACTTTTCTTTAATTGATCACTGTTTAAAGTTTTCCTTATCTGTATGAAAAATACTGTTGCAGTTACTACTTTCTGCTGTGCTGTCAACCTAATTGCTTATGGTGAAGACTTATGGAAATAATTAAGTGTACAAATTATTTCATTCCAGTTAGCTTTAGCGTTTGACCTCTGTGGAGAAACACATGTGATGTTAAAGTATTAGGCATCTGGTTATTTCTGTGTGCAAGATAAGTATGCCTTGTTGCATTTATGCTCTTTTCCACTGTAAAGACTTTCTTATAAAAGGCTACTGTTGCATACTTTATTCTTGAAAGAAGGAGGGTCAAAGAATGTACATTAACTCCTCAGACAAATTCTACATTTTGGATTGGGTACATCAACATTAAATTGTTTAAATATTTACCTGGTTAAGTGATATTTAATAACCATAACTGAATAACTTGTATTGAGGGTGTGTGTTGATTTTAGGCCGTGCAAGTTTTGCCTATGTAAATACCAATATACTGGACAATTATTGGTTAAAATACTGCATGCAAAAGGTCAGTTTACATTTCCCAATTAAAAACCAGTCACACTTTTGTGTGCTATAAAGCTGGTGAAACTGTGCTGTCATTCAGAAAAAAAGGATGTTGCAAGTTATTTCAGACTAAAATCCAATGGAGTACCCATGATTTAAGTCTGATAGTTTTTGCTTCTGAGGTGAACTAAACATCAATGGAAACAATTGATACTGACCCAGAAGATAATACATACATGTTACTAACATAGTTATTGTGGCTGTTGCTCAGTGAATAGCATGTTTCCTACAGCTATTGTAACCTGGAAGAAAAGCTAAAGCATCAAAACTAAAGACTACAAGTGCCACAATCACCCTGATGACAATTGTTCAAGGAGAGAGGTTGATGTAGCAAAGACACTCACTTGAAGTGTTTCCAGGAGGCAGGGAAGAAGGAATGGGGGTGATCTATAAACTTCACTATATAAATTCAAACTATTTTGTTTGAGCAAAAGAAATGTATCACATATGGCCTGGCTCACCTGGTTGGTTACAGCATAGCTATAATGATTTAAATTGAGGGTGGAACTTGAAAATACTAATAAGCAAAACAGTAACTATGTTAAGGTTCAGCTATAATAATACCAAAGATCATTTTGGAAATAATGGGGAAATTAGCATTTCAGTCATGCTGGAATTTAGCTCCTGCCAAGGTTTTATTCCTCTAAAGCTGACTGAAGAGAAATTACTGCCTAAGAGACACTGGGAAGGAAAGGATGGATTGTCAGTGGCTGTCAGCAGCATGGAGATGTTCATCACACAAATGGAAGCAAGCAAGAAACCAGTGGCAGTAAACACCGTGACAAGAATTTGCTGAAACCAGCAGAGAAAGGTGTTAGTTTAAGTAATGACAGGGTGTGTAAGCTTCATCATTTTAATCTTCTTTTCATCCAGACTGCCAGGATGAAAGGGTTTGTAGGTGCCTACCACAGCTGGACTTTGAGGATTGGCACAGTTGTATAAAGAAAACGGCTCTCTATCAGATGAACTGTGTGTTTTTGACCTTAAAGAGTTACCCTCAAGGGAACAAAAAGGTAGTTTAAATTCATGGAGCATGAAGAATTACACTTTTATTCTTCCTACATATATATACATAGCATGACTAGAAGAGAGAGTCTGAAAGTCATGTTATACAATAAATATTCGTTTCCAAGTAACCATTCCTGTATTCAGTTTAATAAATTTATTAATGTTACTTATTTATAAGCTGGTTTTATAGGTTACTTTACATCGTTATTCTTAACCAAATGAGCAATCCCCTTAGTCTCATGGAGCTGTGTTTGATGTGGCCTTTTTTACTTAGAAGCATTTCTAATCACACTGGGTTTTATGTCCCAAGCATAAGAAAACTCATTTAATGCACTTACTTCCTCAACAAATACTAAAGTATTTCATTTCAATCTAGAGTAGCAGAATAATTTTCATTTCACTTTATCCTTACAAAAATGTCATAACCTTTCATCTCATCACACGATACATAAAACAAGAATTCAGTACCCTCTTTCATAAATTTAACAAGTACTGCATCCAGATCTATATCGAGCAATATGTCAGCCCCTAAATAATGAGCAACTAAGTCAACTTTCTCCTCTCCCTCCCCCACTGCAAGTGATCTTAATAATGAAATACATCCTTGTAACAACTGCATTGACTACTAAAGGACGTTATCTGGGAGATGTCAGGCAGCGTGTCAATGAATCTCATAACTGCCAGCATTGCCTGATGGCTGTGGCAGGGACACATGCTGTGATCCCACCCAAAGAGCTCTCAGAAGACTAACTTTCATTTTTTTTGTTACTGTGATGCCATAACTTCTGGGCATTTTGTAAATATGTACAGTTATCTACAGGCAACCTACGAAAGCCGAGATCTGGTGTGTCATTTCAGTGGCAGAATGACAGTGGTGTTTACAAGAATGGGGGATGAAAATTTCATCTTTCCACATCCCATCCATAATCCACACTGGAGGGGTGGAGATGTACGATGGAACACTGGTGAAGGACATAGCAACATATCACAGACAGCAGAAGTCACATTAGAAAATGCACCGCAAGGAGAACCCAACCAGCCTTGCACAGGTAGCTCAGAGAAAGATTTATTTGCTTTGGCTTAGAGCAGCCAGCATGCTTAAGCATAAACTTACTAGACGCATGTCGGAGCTTAGAGATGTTAATGATGTTGCCTCCAATCCAAGAGATTTATTTAAAGCCCTGCATATTGAGCAACGTATTTCTGAGACCCAGCTGAACATCTCTCTAGCAGTTGTCTCAAGTTTAGCAACACCAGTACAAAGATGAAGTTAATAAAACCAGGCAGACTTATGTTTCTCCTGTATAATAGGGTACCTTTGCACATATTTCTAGGGTGTTGTGCAGAACTCTGTGAGCTACCTCTTTGCAGAGCTGGTAGGAGTCTGCAGGGCTTATTAGCTGAGGCTCTATGCAGTGAGAAAGCAGATAAATTGCTTCTGAATCTCAGCTAGCTGGGGAAGCAACCTTCTGCATTTACATAGTGCTTCCCTTAAGCAAAAGAAAGCGTGGAATGACCTTAGTATCTCTGCTTTCATAACCTGATAAATTGCCCATCAAAAAATAATAGTTTCCATATAAAGATCCCCATATCCAAGTTAATACTGAACCAATGTTCCTTTAAATTGCCTCTCATGAAAAGGACTTCCTGTACTACATGTGTAATTATTTGGTAAACTTTCATATACTTGGAGGTCTGAAACTATGTCTTTGTTGGAAACAAATGGTAGGTTCTTCTGTCTTAGAGAACAGTGATGGATTGGTTCCTGTCCCTTATAAACAGATGACATTTTAAAATTCAACACTTTTCTCTCCGGAACAAAACTGGCAAGATCATAAACGTCCTTCACAATCTCTCATACTAGTACTCGCCTATGGAGGATTGATAATTCTCCAGGGTTTTGATTTACTCTTTGTTAAGAGACTGTGGCTTAATCCTAGGCCAGTGCTGATATGCCCCAAACCCTAAAGAGACGAGAATAGCAGCAGGTGTCAGATGGCAGTGCCATTTTTGAACTGTCATTTAACAGCACTGTGTTGGCTTGAGCCTGGGACATAATGAAGCTTTGCTCTTTGAGACTCTCGAAATTGACTTTATGTTGAACTCACATCTCAGACTCAGTTCCATGTCAAATGTGAAGGACAAGTGAGGAGCCTGACAGCAGTACCGTGGGGCCTTTTGAGTGATGTTTGGGTGCATGTCTCAGACAAATTATTCATTATCTGCTCTAAGACATCAGATAGAGGTCACATTTACCAAGGAAAATATTGCTCTGAAGGCACTTGCTAGCTTGATGCTTTTCTTTCCACATAGAGAAAGAAGGGAGGAAACAATAAAAATTCTTCAAAAAGTAAATAACATTATGACAGGCTATAATATTGTAATACTTAACTGGTATATTTCAGCTTTCTGAATCATTGAGCCTTCAGGTATTTATGTGCACTAACACAAAAGTACCTCAGAAGAAAGAAAAATGCTTAAGAACATTACCATATTGCTGAATGCACCAGGGACAATATTATTTCCTGAAAAAGGGCAGTGTATGTGAAAAAGTAACATGAAGAAAATGTACCTGTGATGACACTGGAGCAGTAATAGCTATGGCAACTATACTTCTTCACTATCAGCTGAGTAATATTCTGCATCTATATTGCGAACAAAGCCACAGGACAGGCTTGCAAGATTGGATGTATCTTCATTTCATTAATGGAAAAATTGAACACAGGATTTTTTTTTTTTTTTGAAAGCTATGACAAGATTGTGAAAAAGGATGGGAACAGAAGTAAAATCTGCTTTTCTGTCTGGCCATTCTACGTATAAAAATGTCAAGATTTGTCCTTGGAGGCATTAAAGGGCATTCTACCTTTGCAGTTCTTTAATGGTTAAGGGAGAGAGGCAAGAAAAGTAAAATTCTAACGCACAGCCCTAAGAGAAAGACAAAGATCACAGAATGTCTTTCCTCCATTTTTCATAATCAAAAATCTATTTCTAATTTCTACACATAGTGCTAAGTAGTAATATTTTGGAACCATAATTCATTCCCATGGTAACATTCCCTGATATTACAAGCAGTTAATTATGTTGTTGCTGTGTGGTAACACTGTGTGGTTTATTTACGGAAGGAGATACACATTTAATGAAAGTATGTTTGAATATATGAACAAAATAAATACTGTTGTTCTGTCCCTCTGGTCTTTTCTCATGCTCTATGCAAACAAAAGGCGGAATTAGCAGGTATCTACTGAAACTTGCAGAAATACAGTGTTCTTGGTAAAGAGATGTGGTATCATTATAAGGCAAAGGCGAGAATTCTGTCCAAGTTTTTAATTAAACAAAACTATTTTCTAAAAAGACATCGTATAAAAAGACATTTGGAATAATTTAATTTGATATAAATAGACTATAAATTGCTAGGGATCCAAAAGAGAATAAATGACTTCATGGTTATTTTTATCATTTCTGAGCTATGACACATGAAATCTCTCTAATGAAGTAACTGCCCCCGAGTGTCATCAGGATCCCCCCTGTAAGGAAAAGAACCTGAGAAAAGATGGCCAAAAATTTCTGAATTGTTTAACTGGAAATTGCAAAAAGAACATTCTCTAATTGTTTGACATTCTAATTTATAGTGCCAATTAAATAATTCTGCGGTGAATGGTCACTGTATATGCATTTTTATAATTACAGAATCACAGAATGGTTGGGGTTGGAAGGGACCTCTGAAGGTCATCTAGTCCAACCACCCTGCTCAAGCAGGGACTCCTAGAGCTCATGAACCAGGATTTTGTCCAGGCAGTTTTGAATATCTCCATGGAGGCAGATTCCACAACTTCTCTGAGCAACCTATTCCAGTGCTCAGTCACCTTCACAGTAAATAAGTTCTTCCTCATGTTCAGGTGGAACTTCCTATGCTGCAGTTTATGCCCACTGTTTCTTGTCCTATTGTTGGGTGGTAATGAGAAGAGTCTGGCCCTGTCCTCTAGACACTCTCCCTTTAGATATTTATAAACATTAATCAGATCCCCTCTGAGCTGTCTTTCCTCCAGGCTGAACAGGCCCAGCTCCCTCAGCCTTTCCTCATATGAAAGATGCTCCCATCCTTCAATCATCTTAGTCGCCCTCCGCTGGACACACTCCATGAGTTCCATGTCCTTCCTGTACTGGGGAGCCCAGAACTGGACACAGTACTCCAGGTGGGGCCTCACCAGGGCTGAGCAGAGGGGGAGGAGAACCTCCCTCAACCTTCTGGCCACACTCTTCTTAATGCACCCCAGGATACCATTAGCCTTCCTGGCCACAGGAGCACATGGCTGGCTCATATTTAACTTGTATTGTTTTGTTAAAAAGTGACCTGCAAGTATAACACAATCAATACAGGAAAAAATAATATTGGCTGAATAATAACGCATGAAAAAACTGTTTGAAATGTCAATTTGATTTTTTTTTTTTTTTTTTTTTAGATAAGACTCTTAAACTATCAAATTTAAAAGGGAGGCCTTAGACTAAAAAATAACAACCCAAAAAACCCTCACTTATTGGTAATTCTTTAAAATGTTATCTTACTCTTTGTAAAAGGAATAGTTCTGGAAAGATCATCAAATTTTACATATCCTTATGTTTTTATCAATAATTTAGACAATTATTAAATGTGTGATGGCTACATCTGCAGTTAGAGTGGTAGAAGAATACAGTACATTGCAGAGTTGCCTGAATTATTCAGCTAAAAAGCCAAATGACAAGGAGTGAATTTTAATATAATCACATGCAAGGAACACATATGGAAATAAACATTTCCTGATTTTGCCTACAGGATGAAATTCTCTATTTAGAAAGCTGTGATTCACCAAATTTTAAAGGTCATAATGGATTATCACCTCAACCTATCACTGTATCGAAGAACACTAATGTGATGCTGTATTAAAAATGTTTAAAAAGAGGAATGCCACATAAAAGTAGAGAGATGACCTTCCCTTTGCTAAGTAGCCACTTTGCTGAGCCCAGTGCTGTTACAGCATATCCTGATCTGATTAACCCACTTCAAAAGGCATATGAAAACCCTGAAGAATTCAACAAAAGACCACAAAAATGATTTTTTCTAAAAAGTAACCCCTATAAAATGAATCTGAAAGTGTCCTACCTAGCAAACACAGTGTTGAGAGATTGCCTAATCACTTGTGTTTAGGTAAGTTAAATGAGGATTTTCAACCTTGCTATCAAGAATAATATAAGAATCAAAAGCTGGGTGATGAAGTCAGAAAAAGTCAGCCTCAAGGGAAGAAGTAATATCCTTGAAGTTAAGTGTCCTGACAGATTACAAGAGGAGTGATATACCTCATCACTATCTGCTCTGCGGTGTCTGAAATTAAGCAATTTTCACGGGTAAAAGATACTTGGGGGAGAGTCAGACCAGGTGCAGTAGCAGCTGCTGCTAACTTTTGCCTTAACCCAGAAATGACCAGATATGCTCTTGTGATAGTTTCACTGGGCTTGCCAATGGCCAGCAGCCAACACCAGTTCACTCACTTCCCCCCCACCTCCAGGGCATAGGGGAGAGGATTGGGGGGCAAGGATTAGGAGGCTTGTAGGTTGAGATAAGAACAGTTTAATAATAGAAATAAAAGAAAACTTAAAACCCCCCTAATATTAAAATAATAGTGATGATGATAACAGTAACAAAATATACAAATGAGTGATACCCAGTGCAACTGCTCACCACCCGCTGACTAAGCCCAGCCCGTTCCCAGATAACGATCCTGGAGGAGCGACAATCCCGAACCAGAACCGCAATCCCGGAAGAACGAAAGCCTGAGCAAAAGCCAGAGAGAGACAAAAGGAGACCCTCACTAATACAGTGGACATGACGTGATATGATATGGAATATCCCATTGGCATACCCAAGTGCCAATTTAATTTATTAATTTAAATATTCCTCTCCCCCTTAGATCTTGTGCTTGTAGACTAACAAAACACAAAGTCTTTCACTTTCAGTGACACAAATGCAAACACTGGTGTGTTATCAGCGTTTCTCTCCTAACAAACCCCAGGCTGAAAGCAAAACACAGCACTATTCTAGCTACTAAAAAGAAACCCATCTCTGTTCCAGCTAAAAACCAGGACAGCTCTGAGTTTTATTTTGCTGCCATTCCCTAGAGCCCCAAGCAGCGGATGGACACTGGAAATAATCCTCAGGGAGTGTTCTGTGATGACACAGAGAATCCATTTTCTTGGACAGCCTGCTGGCATGCGCTGCTCAGATCACTACGCGATGCTGGTGATGAACGTGATGGAGAGAATTCAGGTCAGAAGGGATTTTGCACCAGCAAGAATCCTGGTGGGTTTTTTCCTGCCTTCCTGTGGATCATCTGCTGGCTGATTTGAAGATACCTAACCTCATCAGTTTGCTACAAGTGCAGAAGCTGTGAAGGTTGGTGGTATCTCAGTCTCTCTTGTGCTCTGTTTATCGCACGTTACTGTTAATCTCTATAGAATTTAAATCCATTAGTGTAACCCAAATTGACAAAGTTAATAGCCCATAATATTGACAAGACATGCAAGAATATTGTGAAGAAATACAGGGAGTGGGACTTAGAAGAAACTAGGCTAGAATGCTCTGAGAGCACTGCAGGAGCGCCATGATGCACTTGGGGCAGCCCCGCAGCCAAAGCTGTATAGGGGATGCCTTCCCGTGTCCTGCAAGAGTAACAAACCACACCATGATGCTCTTGGGAGACTATTGGTCCTAAATGATTTAGTTTCTAATATATTT
Source organism: Antrostomus carolinensis (assembly GCF_000700745.2). Lineage (NCBI taxonomy): Eukaryota > Metazoa > Chordata > Aves > Caprimulgiformes > Caprimulgidae > Antrostomus > Antrostomus carolinensis. The sequence goes on along the minus strand of NW_010329363.1, from coordinate 3,180 downwards.
GGGAAAAATAATTTAACACCTGGGTACTATCACAACCTTTTGCTTTCTCCTCATGGATCCGGTGCCGAAAGGCAGACTACCTCAAGTATTGTTGTGTGGGTTTATTCTGATCTCTAGTCCAGAGCCATAGTTGGTGAAATGCTTTTGCTTGCACTTGAACTGATACCCCTGCTAAACAATCCTTGCCCTCTTTCCTAGAGGAAAGAAACTTCAGCTTTTCTTCTTGACACAGTAATCTTTTCCCCATCATTTGAGTAGCTAATAATTTATCCCTTTTGGGTCCTTTTGGTCTCATCATTGCTCATATACCCTCACAGAAGCAATACAATACATCAGACTAAAGCTGGTGTGGTTAAAGGTTTGCAATTGGCTTTTGAAGGCTGTGATTCTAAACTTTCAAATAACACAGTATTTATAGCTTCTCCTAGGCTCATAGCAGTGGCTACTAAAACACTCACATAAAAGAAAATGAAAATACAAGTATAATATGACTTTCACATCTGATCGTTTTGACCTGGCAAACTTAGGTATCACATACTTGGTTCTACCCAATGAAATATTCAGCTGTAATTTATTTTGCTTAGATGTTGCAGGCTATAAATAACCCTTAAAATTATTGCAGTTGTGCCCTGATTTATTAACAGTGCCTTTTCACATATCTAAATACACTAACTTTTGGAGTTCAGTTTAAAACAGTTTAAAAATGCTGCTTTTATCAAAGAATTGATTGAAGCTTTTTGTTTAGTTTATCTGATTTGTCTTGGCAATATATTAAGTCAAATTTTAGCTTGGAGTCTTCGATGATTCTGTTCCAAATGTGTTGACTTCTATCTTAATACATTTCTCCTGGGCTGAGCAAAATATTAGAAATTAGCCAGTCTCTAGTAACACATTTTTACATACTGAAGGTGATCAGAATAGATTGTGAAGCATTTAATGAAAGTATATGAATTTTATACAAATATCACTGCAGGCATCAAGTATCATTCTGGGACTGTCAATCTGCAAACGGGCTTAAAAAGCATAAACTCATATGCTGTGAGCTCCAGCATGTCTCTTACAATCCAAGAAATCTTAAGAACAGACAAAGGGCATCTGTGCCAAAATGCCTCTAATTTTTTTTTTTAGCATCATCAGTGGCTATCACACTCCCAACTTTAATAGTATGATAGTATAAAGATACAGTTAATGGCAGCACCTGATAGAACAACTGGGTGCATCAATTCAATCTTCTTCATGACTTATAAAATAATATGCACTGCAGTACATAAATATTATTTTAGTTCTAACACAAACATGAAAAGAGCTTTTGCAAAGATTTACAGGTTAACACAGGGTACTGTACTTACCAAGATGGGTGTTCATCATCTTTGCGCAATATTTGCACATGGCTTCCAAGTCGTTTAGTTGTCCTTGTAGAAATGAAATCTGGGCTTCCAGTTCCTCCTCCTGCAATTAAGAGGTTATTAACATTAAAACCCACCTTTTTATGATATACATTAAAATTGGTAAGCTAACTCTTGACACGCTTAGACATCTTCTAATTTTTCCTATTCTTTTGTTCTTCAGAAAATTTTGGAAATAAAGAGAATCACCTTCCAACTGTATTTATCAAAAGACTTATATTTTTTTTTTTGCCATTTCACAGAAATAGGGTTTGGTTTTAATATTTCAGTGTATACTAATACTACCCTTTTAACTTCTAAAGAGTCCAATAAAAATCTGCCTACATTGATCCAAGAAAGGTTAACAATTTGTATTTCTTTTATAGATTAGCTACCTGGTTTTACTTGTGCAAATACAGTACCACAGCAATGGCTGAAAAAGCTCACCAAATGAGAAAAATTCTCATTTTTGGCAGAGTAATTTCCACAGCAATTCCTCTGAAACCTCAGAAAAAAAACCTTTTTTTTTTTTTTTAATTTCAAGGTCTATATTTAATGAGATCTAATACCATACCTCAAGAATGTATTACTGTCTTATATTTTGGCATGTTTATTTGTGTAACACATCATGCTCAATCTGTATAAAACTGCCCATCCAACTGCAATTCCACACAATGTCTCACATAACATTTAGGTGAAAACTATTTTCAACTCACATACTATAAAGTGGTTACTCTAAATTATTAAGTTATGTTTAATAAATATGCAAGTGCAATTTAAAATATGAATTAAAAAAATATTATTGATTTTAAGCATTATTATCTAGCCACATGTCCTGTATAAGCAATGGGAACTATCTCAGCTAAGAATTTCTCTTTGAACTCCTTTCTTTGCCAGTTTACAAATGCATCCAGTCTTGACTTTGAAGACCATATTGCAGAGAAAGTTCACCTCTCCTTTAGGAAAATTCCTTCAGCGCTTAGTCACATACAGCATTAAGCAGTTTTTTATTTGTTTAAGTATGCAATTAAATTCAAGCAGATAAAGGCAAAGTAACTTTTTAGCCTCTTATTTTGCTTCAGAGTTTTGCAATTCTATCATACTCTTGTTTGATGGAGATTGCTGAACATTATAGTATGAATTACATTTCAAATTAAGAAAAATCCAAAACTGATCAGTAAGAATAGAGTGAATCAATCATGATTTAAAGGTACAAGTGATCTTAAACTTCATCAGAAACTGAGTCAGAGCCAAGCAAAGGAAACTTTGCACTAATAGAGCATATTTCCAAAAGCAATTATTAAAAAAAACAAAACGAAACAGTAGCATTTTGCAAGGTCTACCAATGTAACTTTTTCCACTTACAGATATTAAATATTATTTTGCGCTTTCCTTATATTAATATATCCTCACCTTATTTTATTCCACTTTACGCTTTCACTACTGAAGTCTCAAAGGGATTGATTTTATACTACCAATTTGTAACTGCTGAAATACCAGCCTCTTTCAAAGTCTGCAGTTCTGTCCCAGCCTATACACGCGTATCTGCACTGCCATTTCTACTCAAGCAATGTCTCTGCAGAAGACCTTTTCCTAGTACATACAGCTAGTGATTGTGTATTGGGTTTGCATGGCCAGGTTTTGGTAGTGCAGCGGGGCACAGGGTTGGCTTCTGTGAGAAGTTGCCAGAGGCTTCCCCCATGTCTGACCCAGCCAATGGCACCAGCTCCAAGACAGACCCTCTGCTGGCCAAGGCCGAGCTCGTCAGTGACGCCTCTGTGATAACAGAATTAAG
>NW_010329362.1:47893-50812 GCF_000700745.2 Antrostomus carolinensis | reverse complement strand
ACTGCCGCTCCCCTGCCCGCCGCTCCCCTGCCCGCTCCCCATCCCGCCCGCTCCCTCCCGTGCGCTGCAGTGGGCTCCAGGGGCAGAACGCTCGTCCCTTAGGGCAGGCTTAGTGTTTGCAGAGTGTTTGCTATCAAATTTTAGCGCGTGGCTCTGCTCAGCTCGGGTTGGCGCACGGCTGGTTCCTCTCAGGCTGGGGTTCCACTCCGGCTACCGAATGCCAGGGGGACCGGGCAAGGGGCTATTTGTTCGCCTAGGCTGCCTGGTGCGATTTATGGGAAATATATATAAAAGCTGACTATTGCTGGAGATTTTAAAGTGGATTTTGATAAATCATTAAATATTTTTTCTTACTTTTACAATGTCTACTATGACGGTGACATCTTTTCTCTCTGTTTTGCATCCTGGGTGTGATAACTCTCCCACTGAAGTCAATGGCAAAACTCCCAATTGACTTCAGAGGAAGAAGGTTCTGACCAGTATCAAATACTTTCCCAAAAAAGGGACTGGGCAGAAGGCTGAGAGATGGCAAAGTGAGAGACAAGTATGAAAGAAACTTCATTTTTAAAAGCTAGCTTTTTAACCAAAGAGTTTTAGCTGCACTGTGTCAGAAATATCTTCTAGATTCTCATTCCCACTTTGCAGTGGAGAAATATGGGAATGATTTCTTGATATGTGTGATATCAAGATGGACTGAAGCCCATTGTTTTACCCACAGACATTATATTATACCCACAGACATTATATTATACACAAAATAATGTATTACCAGACTAGTATGTTATACTTTTACAGTGGTCTGTATCTTTTTTTTTCTCACTAAAAAAGTTGGAAGCAGAGGGAGAGCAGTGAGACAACTGGGTAGGCTCCCACTGATTTAAGTGGCCTGTGGATCAGGCCGAGAAAGGCTCAATAGAAAAGTAACAAGAGAAATATAGTACAGTTTGCAAGGTGTTGCATAAGCATTTAACGCACGAACAGCCTCCCTCTAGGGAGGAAAAAAAGCTACATGTACATTAGTTTCTTATCCTGTTTTTAAGAACTCTTTCACAACACAGATACGAATAAGAAAGAATGCTCCTGATTAATAATTAAAAGACCCATATTCATATGGACTACAAAGAAGATTTTATGCAAAAAAAAAAAAGTCCATTAGCAAATGGAAGTTCTAGTTCACAGAACATCCTCTGTTCAGTGCAGTATTTAGATTGAGAGCAGTCAGATATATAATGAAACACCAAATAAAAATATTGATATTTAAATGGCAAAAGCTAGTCTTGTTCCTATAACCTGACTAACCACTTTTAATTGCTTGGAATGCCTTAAAAATGAAAGTGTGAAGGCATGTTTGTTTTGTTTTGTTTTGTTTTGTTTTGTTTTGTTTTGTTTTTCCAAATCTGAGTGTTGAAAGAACCCCAAAAATGCTGCATGTGGTCAACAACTTGTCAAGTATCAAAATCATATCCATACTCCATGAAGAATGTGACTATTACATTGATAAGAAAAATAACCTCTCTTGGTTGTAGTCCAATAATAATGTTCCCAGGTTTGTCTTAATAAGCAAGTATTAAAAAAGTTTGAGATTCTGCGTCTCTTGTTTAGCCTTATTTGTACGCATCTGGTAGAATTGTCATTGAATAGAACTGAATGTGCCACCAATACTTAACTATGAATAGATTAAGATGTTCATGTTACAATGGAAAAAAAAACCCTGCAAAATGGGCAAATGCATCTCTTCTGTCCTTGCAATTACATAGGGAAGACAGAAAACTCCTTCTTAGAATATCATATTACAGATTCCTTTCTAATTTCTTTGTGAATTCAAATGTTTCTTTTATCATGTTCCATATATGGAGGTGAAGGATACATGTTTTATGGGACATTGCATGGAGAAAAATTTTCTTTAAGCTGCTTTGTTGTTTCCTGTATACTCCACTCTATCTGCTGTTTACTAACACATTGTAATGCCACAATATATTTTTGTTTATAATACTTCAATTTCAAGACAAATGTGAAAAATATGGTGACTATTTCCATATTAAGAGTTTTGGACTGGTGGGGAGTTTGGGGTTTGTTTTTTTGAGGGGAGGGTTTTTTTAAGGTCCAAAGCAATGCTTAACCCTCTTTGCTTGCTTGGATGAAGAGAGTTAGTAGTTCTAAAATTGAGGATATGTATTTGCATAAATCTTCAGTTTGGTCCTGAGAGCCCTTGTTTGATGTTCTGTATTCTTTTCGGTTTGGTGTTCAAGTACTTATTCTTCATACGTGCATATGGAAATGCAGTCAGATGTTTTCGTGGACAGCATCTCCAAGACAGAAAGTTAGGTTTTTAGTTTTACCTATAACTGAAAAGTATATAAGATTTGAATATTTAAAACAGGGTTGAAATAGCCAGATAATGAAGTACCAGGAACCTCCTGGACATGATTCTGAATATCCATTACTCACTTTTAGCATCTTTTTAAACCTCGTCCTGTTTTGACGAATAAATACTGTCCATCTTTATTCAAATATATCTTTTTCTAGACTACTTTTGCTGTCCCTTGCTTGACTCTGAAATGTGCTTATGACATTGTATTGATATGGTTGTTAAGTGAATGGTAGCAAATGTTTGCAGGTCTCTTAGTATTTGAATCTAGGAAGCAATATTAGTGAGATTGTTGAAAGTCACCTGAATTTTGTAATTGTAATTAAAAACTTTTTCAAAATAAATCTGATTGTTAATCCTAGAACACATTTGTCAGATAACTTATTTAGGACTATATTCTCCTATCCAACAATTTAAGAACAAAAGCCTCCACTGTAGCTCAAATCAATCAAAATATTGGTTTTAGGTTATACATTGTACATATGGAACCTGGCATGTAAAGCAGATGGTATGTAAAATTATGCATAGCGTGTCTGTAGAGCCATACAATA
>NW_010329362.1:0-47863 GCF_000700745.2 Antrostomus carolinensis | reverse complement strand
GAGTGTCACATGCAACTTAAAATATGAATTACTGGCCTATGTTTAGTCTCAACCACTTTGTTTTTGTATGTGTGTGTGTTTTCAATTTTCTCTTACTTCAAGGACATTTCCTTGATAATATGCTCTTCCCTAGAAAACCATGCAGATTGAAATTATATGGTACTGGCTAAATGAAATAAAGGTGCATATACAAGAAAAAACTAGTTTAGTTTAGCTTAGTTTGGGTTCAGAACACAAATGCATGCAAATTAAAAAAAAATAAAAATCAAGAACAGAAATTTTAATCTTATAAGAAAAATGGTCAGACACCATTTGGTACCAAGATTGTTTTTCTATATTTTTAATGTGCTTGGTTTGCCCAGCCCAGCAATAGCACTTAATAGTACTTCTGTCCTGTTGCATAAACACTGTGTGAGCTCCACACACACTCTCTCTCAAGTATTACAAGTCTGTAAGCACAAAATTTCTTTCTGAACAAACAAGCATTACTGCACATTGTTAACACAATCAGATGAAATGGTAATTGCTGAAAGATTCACATCATCAAAATCCTTAAATAAATATTAGTCTTTAAGCATGTGCCGACCTCAAAGGGATCTAATCACATTTTGTTGAACAAAGATACTTTCGTGATCAATGACTATGAAAACTAATAATTTTGCCAAGTTTATTCAAGTGTTTAAATCTGTGGTTATAAAATACTGTCAGCAGCAGACAGCGTTAATTTTTAACTTCCAGCATAAAAGCTTTAAATATTTCTGGGTTTTTTTATGTTTTATATGCTTTAGAATTACTGCAAGATATTAACTGTTTTTAGAAGAGTTGTACAGCTGTACTCTTTGGTATTTCTAATCAAAATGAATTTTTGTAGATAATATGTGAACGATGAAGTTTATAATGAAGGACTACCAGAAAGTGAACTCTAGATATAATATCTGGAACTAATACTGCATAAGGTAGACTTTAATAGCCAATTTTGTAGGATCCAGCCATTTTTCAAGGAGGCAAGTTGAAGGAATGCCTGCGAGTTTAAACTGTTGAATATCCCCAAACATTTTTAAGGCTTTTTAAAGTAACTGAGTTGATATAGAATGTTTCACACTACCAAAAAAAATGGCAAATCTCATACTTGGCACCTTTAGTCCTTATGCATTTTACTGCTTGCAACAGTGCTGCTTGAGAAAATACAGCTCTGTGTCTGGGGGATTAAGGTAACGCATTTGTACTGATATATTACAGAATGATGTCTGTCAGTCCATTTCTCTTTTGGAGGTGAAAGAACTTTTATCCCTTCAAATCACTGTAATACAATCTTGTATTATAATGCCTTGAACAATCTTGACTGCACACAGTTGCTGGATTCTCCAAAGGACTGTCATACATAAAACTATTAGACTGTATTATAGCAGACACAGTTAGTTTACCAAGAGATGACAGGATTTTGCATAACAGCACATACAGCTAAAAAAAATCCATGAATACCAAAAATGTTTGGTAGGAGGACTTAATAAGCCAATTTATTATAAATTTATAATTTTTATATATACATGCTATTTTTCTTTAAAAGTATGTAAAGGAAATATTAATATTAATGGATTAATCCTATGTAGAATTACGTGGAAACTGAGCCAAAGAATAAGGGATTTGTCCTCTACAACAGGTACTTAAGCTTGCTCAGCAGCATGTAAACTTTCTGCACTAGCTGACGGACCTACATCAAAACCTCCCTTTGCAACCTGGTATTGCTACTGTGATGACAGCGTTAGAAAACTGAATCTCATGGGAGAAAAGTCAGTTTACATCACTGGAAATGGATTTACACTGCATCCTGGATTCTGTGCAGACAGGTTTGTTTTTATTTTTTCTCTTGGCAGATACTATTACAGAAGGTATGACTTTTGCCAGATACACAGACACAACTGAGTTTAGCAAAACCCTAAACGAACCTAGAAACAAAGTTGGAAATGGTGGAGGACATGGCAAAATTAAGTAAAAATATGTAAGATGTGTTTTGCTGAAGTTTGGTGGGGTTTTTTGTTTGTTTGTTTGTTTTTTTAAGAGAGGAAAAAGATGTGCTCTTTTATGAAAGATCCTTAAGGCAGAATTAAAATGTAAAAAAAAAAAAAAAAAAAAAAAAGCAACTGAGGTTAAAAATAAAAATCCAAAACTTGAGTTACCTAACATGTTCTGGCCACAGGATAACTAACTAAAACTGATGTATCAATAGGATGTATTCAAAAGAAGACAAAAGCCAGAAAATAACCATTTCCCATGTTGGAAATCCAGATGGCCTTAGCAGTTTGTGTGTATTTGTATACACATTTATCTGTGTGTATACATGTGCATACATTTTTTTTTCTTTTAATATAAAACTCTATATAATGCCCTACTTTGTTACTGTCTGGTTTCCTCCCCTCAGCAGGGTTTTGCTGCTTGTTCTTCCTTTCTGACCATGAAGACACAGAGGAAGCAATGACAGCACAATAAATAGCTGAAAGTGGTTAAACTCTTTCCTGAAGGTAAAACAGCAGGGTCCAATGGTTCACTTGCAGAATTTTTTAAACTCAAGGCTATAAATAATAGCCAGTGCTGCCAAAAAAACCCAACACAAAAAAACCCCGAAAAACCCCTCAAAAACCACCAAACTCTAACTGAATCCTGAAAAAGGAGAAAACAAAATGAATCTTTATAGCAGTTAATAAAGTCAGAGGTGGCAACAAATCTTTCCTATTTATAATTTCACATTCCTGCCTCTTGTAAAAGGATTAATCTCCAATGTAAAGTGAAAAAGATTTGCAGTAGGAAAAAAGTCTATCAATGTAGAGTCTATCCGTATAGTCAAACAACATACCTTTATTTGTTTTCTGGTGGAATATTACATTCCTAACTGGTGATGCACAATCTGGATAAAATAATCTATCATAATCTTTTTGGTAAACAATACCAAAAAGGAAATATGACTGATAAGCTTTTTGCCAACCACAGAGTTTTCACTCAGAGGTAGAAAAGATTTGTGGGGAATCAGTGAAAATTCATTCTAGGATTAGAAGTTTTCATTTTGCATATACCAAACAATTCTGGTTACAGCTGATGTTGCTAGCCCCTCTCTCAGTATACTATATCCAGTGGTTTCTGACCTAAGAATGAAATTCACTTCCTTCAGGTACAGCCAAACAACCTGGGCTTCAAACAGCTGAACTGTGCAACTGCAGAAAATGGAAACCCAGACCTTCATTCAGATCTACCTAAAAACATGTTTCTTTTCTGTGGTTGCTTTCCCAGCAGTTCCTTCAGAACTGTTCCCTGGCTGCTAGTGATGTAGATCCAGGTGAATATGAATCAACAACACCTTCCCCCCTTACATATTGGATCTACATATTGGACCTACAGTGTTGCCTTTGCTTCTCTCTTGGTGGCTAGCAAAGAGAATATTTATGGTCCAGATGCTTCAGAGACATTTTGGTATACCTCCACCTTAGACAACTTAATAGCAAGAAACAACAAAGAATTAATTGCATAACAGTAGCTTTACTTACCAGCATTACCCCTGAACAGAAATTATTTTCTTTAACAGAAATGGATTGAAAAAGATTTTCTGTCATTTAGATTTGTCACCTTTCTTCTTCTGTACCAAAGTAAACTAGAAAATTTTGGTCTGTTTGTTTCAGAACCAAGTAACTTATAAGCTTCTTAAAAATATGTAAGTAATTTTTATTTTCTTTTCTGCCTTTCTTTTTGGGAAAGCAGGAAAGAATTTCACTGAGAAAAAGGGGGGAAAAAAAGAAAAACGGATAAAAAATATTTTTAAACTTTCAAACAATTTTCTCTTACACAAAGTAAATATGTTTGATTAATGCCTTTTTATTATCCATCACCTTGAAAATATTCTGTATTAAATTAAAAAAATCCATTTTTAATGGCACTTCAGAATAGATCAGAACTTTTTGTTATAAAAATCTTGTATTTTAAGATATTTCAGTCATCTCTTATGCAAAACTTGAAGCTGGTTGAAATTTCTTTGAAATTTATGTTTTTCTGACATATAAGTTCCTTGAGACCAAAGCTGTCTGTAGAAAAGACACATTTTCATACATTTTCTGTGGGTAAGAAAATATATAAATTAACAAATATATTTTTCTCTTTTTTAAATCTATAAGGTGATTTTTTATAAAAAATGAGACAAAATTTAAAACAAACAAACAAACAAAAGCCCACAAAATATTGACACAAGACTCTATTTTTCCCTAATCAAAATGTTTTTCTTTCTCAACTTTCAAGATTTTTAACTTCCTTTTGCAAATTCCCAAAAGAATTTCAAAAGCTCCAAACATTTTTCCTGATGGGGAGAATACTTCTTGCCCAGTTCTAGAGCACACACCATTGAGTAGGTCATGTTTTTAGTCTAAAGGATAAAGTGGAAGTATTGGAAAGGTAACCAGGTGCTTGGCGCTTTCTTAGAAAGGCCCTTGCGTAGTGGAATGTTGCTTATTATTTTATTCCTGAATAGAGCTCATGCATTGAGGCAGACTTAAGCTGATAACAGAAAGAGGAAAGGAAATGTCTCTTTGCCATAACTAAAGTAAGTAGTGAGTGGAAAATCACATATGTGTTTTTAACAACTTTAAGAGGAAAATGTCCTCTGACTGAACTGTATTCAGGCTCAGGATGTAGATTTAAAAGACATTTAGTGGCCAGCTGGAACAAAATCTAATTTACTTAGTCTACTGTTTCAGGAATTTAAGTTGAATATGTGCCGTTTATGTGACTTGACATGTATCAGTTAGTAGTGCTTATGGACAAGACAGCTTGCCTTTGGACTTGGATGTATATCAGCACCAGTGCACTGGATCGATGTGGAAAGCACAGCATGGAGATACAGTGTAAATCCCTGGCACAGTGGTAGGCAGAAGCTGGCCACTCACTTCTGTTTATACCTCAGGGACACAGGAGAACAGATCTGTCAGTGTTTGTCTCTTATTCCAGTAATAATGAGAAATTAATTGGGAATGTTTACTGTTGGGAGACTAATTGTGAATGTTTGCTGTTCAGATTTTTTTTTTTTTTTCTATCACAGCTGCATTTCTGCTCCTTGCAGAATATATTTTTATGAATAAACTGAATGATGCAAGGCCTCCCTCCAGCCTCGAGGCCAGATAAGCACAGCCACTTCCATATGGTTAAACTCCCTTAGCCTCCAGAGTACAGGCTGCAGCCTGTCTGCCTCTCAGGAATGGTCCCCAGGCTGGGCTAGTGCCCTAGTGCTGTGGGAACCCTTGGGAGACATCTGGTCAAGTAGCCAAGATCAAAAGAGAGTCAGAGGCTGAACTGAGATTTTATGTTTTACAAAAAATAGTTCCAGGGCATGGATTAATGCCCTAGCACTATTTAATTAATTTGCATAGATCTAGTCTTATTATTATTTAGGTCAGTATGACTCCAAATACATACACACTGTTTATTCACTTTTCTTGTTAGGAATGAACTCCACTGATTTAAGTGGTGTTACTACAGCACAGCATGATGTTTTTACAAATAGTGTAAAAGGAGCTTAATGCTTGTTTGTAAGCAGTCATTAACTGTGGTATATGCAGTAATGTTCTGAAAGTACTGGAATATTTAAAGGTGGTAAAATGTTTTAGGAAATGGTAGCTACATTTCTGCATACTTTTCATTATTTAGAGTTACATTTCTCATTGAATGCTGTGGTCAGTTAATCCAGAAATCACTGTTATATGAAAGCTGGTATCTATTTACAGTGCATTTGTTAGAAGTTTGTAAAGTATTGAAAATTCTGGTTTAGAAAAGTAAGGGTACAAGAACTTCTTCTCAAAAATGTATTAGTAATTTTTGTCAGAGAATGAAAATTGAGACAAAAATCCTTGTTTGGTAGAATATTCAATATTCTATGTGTCAGAAAAAAAATGAGAAATCTTTTAGGGTGTGATCTCAGAAATCAAACTCCTTTAAGATTTAAAATACAGAAATTCTCAGCTAACTGAAAATTATGCTTCAATAGGATAGTTGGTTAAAATTTTAATAAACAATTGTATGACAGTGGACTAGTTGAATAACAAAAATAAGTTGTGGAGGAAAAATACATTCATTTCTAGTGGTTCTTATCACAGGTTTTTATTTCTTGGCATTTAACATCACTGTTACATCTTTTGCAACATCTACAAGTTATCTTCTTTACTCTTTCTTCATCTTTTACCAGGGAGCTTTTGCAAGACGTTGTGAGTCTTTCAGCAATGCAGGATGGCACAATCTCAAAAATAGTGAAAATTAATCTGGGCATGGGTAAATAAAAATGTTGCCTGGAAGAGATTCTACTTCTCACTATAATCCTTCAGTACCAGTTTTGTGGTTCATACATAAATTACAGTGCTCCTGGGGGAAAGTCACCTAACAGAGAGACGATACTTTCCTACTGATGGTAAAATAATTGCCTCCAAATGCCATGTCCCCAGGTGTGTGGTAGGACCAAATCTCAGGGGGAAGGTCATGAGGTGCCAGTGCCTTCTCTGGGCAATGCTTTCAGTTAGGGCTCTGGCAAGCTGCATTAATTTAATACCTTTGGTGGTTTTGAATTTTAGAAAGAATGAAACTAAATCTTTTAGCCATTTCTTCCTCTAAGTGATGCTTTTAGAATATTTCAGAGAGGAGTTTCAAGGAGTCTGATTTAATTATTGCATAAGTACATATATCACAAACCGGAGGGACCCAACCTACAAAAATGTATATGAATCTGATAAATAGACAATAGTCAGTAGGAGCTATTTGGTTTGACCAACAAAGTGAAGATTTTTGTAGAAAATTGAGAATTAATGAAGTGTACCAGGATTTTGAGTTTAGCTTTAGTTTGTAAGATGGGATGATATATAAGTCACTTACTTTGCCTTCCTATTGAAATCACCAAGTTACATAAAATTCATCATGCTTGGAAAATTATGTGTCATATGCAACTCCATAAATATATTTTAAAACAACAAGATAATAACATATATTGAAAGACCCCTGGTAAAAAATCTGAGAAAGGTACTGTATGATTATCTATTACATATCTGTAGATACTGATTTTTAATTCATTCTTAAATATGTATTGTACACACACTTACCAAAATATAAGTGCATTTTATATGTTTGGGGTGTAGTGATTAAGAAGAACTGAGTGTGTTCTAAAATGTTTAACTTCTTTATCAGTGACACTTAAAAAGGAATAGTTAAATAAGTAGATCTAAATCTACCCTGGAGCTTTTTTTGGTGTGTGTCTGAAGCATGTCTATGTGTATCTGTTCTAAAGACCATCCCGCTCCTTGCATCCTGCTGTAACGCCCCTGGTTCCTCTACTTTTCTCTCTTCTCTCCAGTTTTGTCTGCAGGGATAGTAGCTCTCAGTTGATGAATATAAGTCATGCAGTCCAGAAGAAGAGGAACTCTTACCAAACAGGTGCTAATGGATAGCGAACTAGTAGCCAGTCTCAAATCTGAGGCAGACACAGAATTTACCATAGGTTTGAGATCTCTTTACCTGTCTTTCTTTTTAAGAGGAGGCTTTTTCATCTAGCCTATTTCTTGGAAAAAGCCCCCAAATTATGACCTAACTGCAGATCTCTTTGATACTGTCTTGCTATCAGGACATTGTAATTTGTGGCAATAAGCATAAGTGTCTATTATATATTTCAGCCTAAGTTCTAAAGGTACTTTGAACAGATGTTAGGCTCAGATATCCGGGGAGAAAGATCATGACACGTTCGGTGACAATGTGGTATCAGTGCCAATAGCTTCCTATAAACTATGAAAAAGCAGCTGTTACCCTGGCCAAAATTGTATCTTCCTCTTGCCTGCTTTCAGCAGGCAGCAGACCTGAGTCTGACCCCCCTGAACTAACCTTGAAGCTGCTGTTACAGTTATAGAAACCTCTCTAATAGCCTGGTCCTGCAACCATTTGGCACATGCTATAGCAAAATGGTTCTAGCCTGCCTGTGTCAGCTGCTGCCTTGAAAGTGATGCTGTCCGCTTATAACTCAAAGCATAACTCTGTCATACATATGCTTAGTGCAGTATGGTTCTTAAAAGGCATTTTAATCTACTGGCATTTTAGTTCGTAGGCCTCTGGGGTCAGGTTGAAAAATTATACTAATGCTGAACTTACTCTGATATTCTGGACAGCCTTCTGAATTTTAAATAACTATTCTCAGAAGGCCATGCTTTTCAAAATTATCTTTAAGACTGCACACAGAATTTTAAGCTCAGTTCAGTTAATAGTACACTGGTGTGCAGGCTGAAATTTATAAAAATGCAGGGAAAGAATCTCCAAATTTATAGATACCAGCAGTTACTTTAGTTTTTATTATATGACTACCTGGCCCACAGACTTCTAACTATATGAGTTCTTTGTTACTGTAATTGTTAACATTTGCATCTGAATTAACTGTTCTGCTTTGTTGGTTTTGTAGTTGACCGCCTACTCAAATATGTGGGATTATTTTGAAACCTATACAGAAAATGATCCTTTTATAATCTGGAATTAGGCAAGGTGAAAGATACGGGACTATTTTTCAAAAAAATATCATTCCTTAATCCATTCCTTTACATGTATGTAAAGAAAAAACATTATTACTATATATTTGTCTTGAAAAAGTAGTTTCTGATTTATGTAAGTATTTAATATGTAGTTTATCCAGTATTTGTTGCTTCTCCTGGTGCTCTACTTGTGTTGTTACAGATTCTCATAACTCATTGATCCTCGTGCCCCTCAGCCTGTGTTTTACAGCTTCTTCTTCTGCTGTGGCCTCTTCTATTGCAGAATTAAACCCAATAATCCTTGCTTGTCCAACCCAAACCAGTGGGCTCCTCCTCTGGTCCTCTACCCCCTTCTCCCATCTGACCCTGCCCTCACCCTCAGACTCTTTCCAAACTGCAGATTGCAGTGGGCATCCAGCCATGGAATGGGAGCAGCTTTTGGGCACAAAATAAACCCCACTGCTTCTAGGCAGGGACTGCAACTCGTTAGCCATCTGTTCTGCCAGGTCGTTAGGGATAAAGGTTACCCAGAGGTAGTTTTTAGCGAGGCTTTGAGCAAGTGTACCTTTCTGGTTTATCTGATCCCTCTGTTGCTAACAGCCTTAGAGGCTGCTAGATCTAAGCTTCTCTGTATTAAAATAAAATTTTGAAAAGCTGAAAATGGTTCCCAGCTCACAGCACATCTTCTTACTCAGTTTGACTGGAGCTGTTCTCCTTTGGGAGGAGGTCTTCTTGAGCCAGAAGGAAAGGAAGAATGAGTTCAATATATTCCTTGTTCTATCAGCTGCCACCAAATGTATTCATATTCCCTCCAAGGAACTGTGAGTCCAGATCCATTCGCACTGTGCACCCTGATGAGACAGAGTGACATCTTCTGTGATAGGTGATGAGGCTATGGTTCCAACCCCCTTTTTTATACATCTAATGAAGAATGCCCAAACAGATGTGTCCCTGTTGTGCTTTCACTAGTAGAATTAAGTGAAAAGCCTAAGATGGCTGCTACAGTGAAATCTTGCACCATGCCCTGTACCTGGACTACGAGAAAAAGATACTCTTTGGCTTCTGAGAGAAGTCACAGTCTTTTCTGAGTGCTCCAACAAGCTCTAGGAGGAAAGTTTAACAACTACTCATCTGCCCTATGTTGGAAAAGGCTTATTAACTTCAGCATGTGTCAAACCCTTTACTAGTTACCAAAGAGTTTCTAGAATGCTTCTTCATCTCCTTCTGAGATCCTGTGTCTTATTTTTAGATTGACAGCAAACTGTGCCTGGCAGCGATATCTGCAAGCTATTCTTTCTGGGGCTGAATGATTGCTTTTGTGCTAGATGTGTGATGCATAATATACCAGTTCTGCTCTTTAAGTAGAAGGAAAGCAGGGTTTGCTTCAGAGGGCTTATTTGATCCTTGCCCTGGTCTAAAGTCATTGGCTTCTTAGGGACCAAGTGACTTTCTAACAAAGAGTTGTTAGTTGAGGTAGATAGTGGTTCTGATTCTCCTCAGGAGCCTTTTGGTATAAGTATGATCCAAAATGCAAATAAGAAAATAATTATAATGCTTGTTATTGTTTACAAAACACAACAGAAGGAAAAAGAAGATTATACAACTCCAAAAATAATCCATTATTTCAGTATACAAACTGTTCTGTTAATATATATAAGCATGCAGTTGTATAGAAGATGTAAAGGTATATTAAGAAATCCCTATATCTTTTGATGTTTAGACACCTCTTTCGAGAGTTCTGGTTGGGGTCCTTATGAGGAAAGAGTCCTCTTGTCAAACTATACTGCTTGATTAGTTGTCCATTTTCTCATCTGGGGATATCTTTGCTGAAAAAGAAGGACCAAAATGGCATTTCATTGCCTTTTCCTTCCACTTGGGAAATACACACAGAGTTGCTCCGCTTTTTGTGAACTGCTATTGTGATTGTTATCCAACAGATTCAGGTTTTGAATAAGGAAACACTGCAGTACTTGCTTTCATCATGCTAAGTGATCCATCTCAATTCTTCACTTATATGAAGAATGATCTATGCTTTCTTATCCTTTCCTCTCTCCCAGAGTTTGACACGGAATTTCAATGTTGCAGGAAGAAAATAACAACATTACATCTATGCAAAAATCATCTACTTTATCATATATCATTTTCAGTAGCATCACACTTTCACCTTTTTCAAAATTAGATGAAGGATTAATAAATTGGTGTTTGTTCCAATCATAATAGAAAACTGTGACTACTTAACATGCTCGTGCCCTCCCTGTAATTGAAATTTGCAAATATTAATGAGATTATACCACTGTTCTGTCAATAAATATTACCGAATTCATTTATGTAGAGGTCTTGGGATTTGTGCAGAATAATTTTGCATTGTCACCCTAAAGATTTCATTATAAATCTAACAGATCCCGACTACCTTTTTTAATTAACTCAAGTACTCTCAAACTTTACATAACAAGTCACTGAGTATAAAGTATACAGCGCTTGCACATGTACACAGACAGGGAGAATGCACGCTGATGTGACTGTTGCTTATGAAGAGCTACAGCTATTTGAAGCCTTGCGGTTGCTTCACTAGCTGAAAATAAGAGAATGACAGATAATCTAGATCTATTCCATGAGTAACTTGTTCCTGAATGAATATATGTCTCTCCCAGGCAAAAAGCATCCAGCACTGTCTCAGGGAGACACAGCCCAAAGCTCCTGCTTAGTTCTTGTGTGGCAGCTTTGCAATAAAAACTGACCCTGCAGTTAACAAACTTCTTAGTTACTCATGCAAAGCTGCTGTGGAAAGATAATTCCCTTTGCATAGAGCCTGGCATAGCCAAAGCTGAACGCTTGTATGCACACAGAGAACAGGAATGCTGTATGTAATAGCACCACTTGGTGACACCTGCCATAAAAATAACATCATTGCAGTGGTTCTAAATACCTTAGTTATGTTTAATAACTGTCAGGAGATAATGCTCAATTTTGAAAGGCTTATAAGTTTCTGAAAATGTCTCTGAACTGAAATTTCCAGGATATGCCTATTGCTGTAGTTACATGGAAATTTCAAGGAAACTGGTTTATTTTTTTACCTTTATGGAAAACTCCACAATCATGTTAATTGCTAAAAAGCAAAATACTTGTATATTTTTAATGCCTATGAAAACTGAAACTTCCAGGACTGAAAAACTCAAAAAGTGAAATCCAAAACCATCGCCCAAATAAATCTTTCTTAAAATATATTTGGTCATTCCAGTGACATTTGGCCGAACTCCACCTTTTAAAAAAATATGTGGTGCAGAATTTTTTTCTAAATTTACAAATAAACCTAGTTCTATATATATTTTCATAATTATTTGAAATTTACTGAGCATTCAGAGGAATGAGAGAGATGTCTTGTTCTCTGTATTTGGCATAAAGGGTGTTCTAATGTGCATTTTCAGCTTTCCATTGAAGAAGAATGCTATTCTGTGGATTGCTTACAGAAAATGGGAGAGTCTATCTGAGACAATCAGTCAAATGACATTGTGTCATACACAGTCAGCTTATTTCAAACAGAGAAATTTTTTTTCTCTTGTTACCTTCCTCTCATGTTTTCCTTTAAAACAACATCACCAGAAAACCTTGGAAAAATCCTACTAAGAGTCCATCTAGTGAACGAAAACTAAAGCTGTCGTTGTGCAAAAAATGTAAACTTTGGAAAAATAACTTTTATTTCTAGTATTACCAATTTTCTGTGCCTTGTGTTTTGAAAAAGGTCAGACTAAATTATCATATTGTTTTATCCTGACATTAGAATCTGTGTCATCACGTCTTATTTTTTATTGGAACCTGGCACTGGCATATCTCTGGTGCTTCTCTAAAGGTGCTATCTTTTATTTTTGAATAAAAGCAGAAAATCTGCGGGGGGGGGAAGCATAAGTCTCTAGCTGTGACCATGACAAAGAAAACTTAAAAAAAGAAAAAAAACATGGGAAGAAAAAAGAGTTAAGATTTTGTCTTTTTTTCAGAGAGAGTGATTGGCACTTGGATTTTACTATTTGACATAGTCTAATTTTAGGTGTGAATAGTCATATTGAAAAGCTCTTTGTATCTACACTGGTCCTGAATTCACCTTTGTGATGTGCAAGAATTCTGGCTCCATTTCTAACTGCCTGAATCGTGCTTCAAAACCTACCCATCCCATTTTTATTTTTTTTTTCACTTGATTGAGAAAGAAATTCTGTGCTATAGGAGACTTTCTGAAGAAATATGACATAAAGATAATTTAAGAAAGGAGAGATTCTGAAAATAATCAGTATCTCATCATTCAAATAATTTTCCTGGTGATAGAAATTCATAAAATCATGGTATGATTTTCAGTATAATCTCTAAACAGCTTTCATACCCAGGATATTTCCCTAGTATACTCAGTGAATTTTCCAAAATTAGATCTATGGCTAAACAGTATATCAACTGAGGAATTATTCCTAAAAAATTAATCTTCTTCATTGCATTCATTTCAGAGAAATAATTAGGGAATTAATTAATAAAATATATTCAAAAATGATTACAGAAACCATTATAGTTGATTTCTCTGCCATATTCCAGGACATCTTCTTTTTTTTCTTTCTTTTCCATAAACTTTATTTTTTAGTTTAATTTTTCTACAGTTTATATTGCAACATTCAGTGCTGTATCAGAACACGGGAAAAGGTGAGGCTCTCTCCAAACGGCACCAGCACAAGGTGCTTTGCCACTGTGAACTTATAAACATAACTGTTTTTTTTTTTTTAATTGATCATTAAAAAATTATCACATCTGTGTTTTTCATAGGAGCATGTCCGTGGGCTCTACCAGTGTGAACAGCCTTACATGAGATTAAATACTTAGCCACATATTCCAGTCTTTTCCTTTCTTTAAAAATATATAAATATATAAACCAATTCATGCACAGGCATATATTATGTTTCAGCATGGACAGAGTTTTGGAAAGATGTTCAACTACCGCTACTTTGATATTTAACACTAGTTTAAAAAAATTATATATTTGAGTATTTCCAGTGTATGAATTGGAATAAATTTTTTTTAAACTTTTTTATCATTAAAACTCATTACTTTGTACATCCCTGTAGAATGTACATTTGAGCAAATTAGATTTTCATCTAGCTGAGGGACTGAATTTATTTTCCTCCCTTTTATATATCTGTGCATTTTTATTCTTTGAAATGTGTTATTCCCAATAATTTATAATGAGACATAACATACCTAATGGGACTGAAAGTGTTCAAATACTCACTAAAAAGGGACACTACTCTACTAATAGGAGGGAGATGTCTGTACTAGAATGCTCCTGTCATTTTTTAATGTGATTGAAACCACAGGCTTCTCTCTGATAAGACAGACATTATTTCATAAAACTCTCTCATCTTTTAGCTCACACACCTACCGGTTGAATATGTGACCAATGACTGGAACAAAGAAATTTTATTTTACATTATGCCATAATTAGACCAAAGTATAATGATTTCCAAAATAAGGAACCTACTTTCCAGGATATTCTTTCAAGACGTGAACTTTCAAAAATTTTTTCAAGAAAAATATGGGGTTAAAAAAAACCCAAACAAACAATTTTACCATATCCAACCTAAGGACTTTTCAGGTATTTCCTACGTCTAACATAAGAGAACTAATTGTTTACCTTTTCTATTAAAGTTGGGTACTCTACAGTAGCTTCTTGTCGCAGGGAGGGTGAAAAAGAGAATGTTATGTATCCCATTCCCAGCATGGTAAGAGGAGCATGGTCCCATGATCACAGAATTGCTATTGTTAGACACAGAATCTTTGCCTTGCTTTTGGAGGACATTGAGATCTAAAGCTTTAACAAAATAATATAAATAAAATAAATAATACAAAGTTCATTACAGCTTCTGCAGCATCAGTAACAGTAATTCCACCTATAGGTAAAGGTAAAGTCGAGGGTAAGATGTATAGGCTTCTTTATAAGTTTTTGGAAGAATCTGGTCCCATATTAAGGTTTTAAGTTTTATTACCTTGAAAAGTGATGTATGTGGGGCAGGTACAACTACAATAATGCTTACGTTCAAAATTCAGAAGTGTATCCCCAGGTACCTTCATGCTGATCCCTGTTGTTGCACTTATGAATGGTGTATGAGACAAAGCACGTACTGAGCAGTAAGCCATGCCTGTGCTCACTGTCCTTAAGGATGACAGCAAAAAAGTATATCCATATGTAGATAGCCGTTTTCCAACAACACCCCACATGCACCATTTCCTACTCTTTCCTTTCTTCTCAAACCTGCTAGTTCATAGGGGCTCCCATCCCCTCTGCCCAGGTCTGCAGAGCAGCAGGATGACCACTGTGGCTGTGCCTCGGGGAGAAGGGTGTGCTGCGGCAGCACAGAAATGAGCATGATGGGATGGGAGGATCTGGGTGGACACCCTTCTCTGTGGCATAAATGTGAACATGTTTGGTTGAGGAAAAGGGTGGAAATGCTCTGAGGATGTCTGGAGGAGCTGGCAAAAGGGCAGGGTGTCAACTCAAAGGAACAAGCAGTGAATCTTGGTTTAGGGTTGGCTTGTGTGGCTAGCTGGACCTGTAAGTACTAATAGAGTAAACATAACTTTCCAAACACGGTTTGAGGTTGGGTTAAAAGAGAGCCATAGGAACAGAAATCAGATTTGCAATCTGCTAATGATAGCTGCATATTTTTCACTACTTTCTCAAGACAACCTGTGGCATAACAGGGAAGGAGCTTTAACGTACAACAAACCAGTAAACCCAGCTCAAGACTGTAATATCCCCTATACCAGTAATTACAACTACTTTTGATGACAAGTCTCTCTCTGCCCATTGTGTCTGTGATCTGAGATAGGTCCCACCTTGTGTGAAGACAGCAGGCTCTCTGCGGTGGCAGCTCTCCTGCATGCAAACTGGTGTGACATGAGCTGTGGTCCCAGCATGACTGCAGTGTAGACATCCCTTTGAGATTCCCAGGTAGGACAAATTTTCAACAGCTGCCTTAGTAGCTAATTAGCCCTCTACAAGCTTTGACATGTGGTTCAGTCACTACACGATGACAAGTCTTATTTACGTATTTTCCACCTGTAACCTGTTTTTTTATCAGGCTAGGGTTTCTGAAAGTGCAACACAATACCAAGCTTTCCCAGAGTGATACTGTGTTTGTACTGGTACTATTTAAAAGACTTCAATTTTATACTACTAAGACCCACACCAGATGCCTCCTAATTTTTCATTTTTTAACTGTATTAAGTTTTCACCTTGCTTTTCCTTGAGTCTTCTTTCCCAGGAGGAATTCAGAGTAGTCCAGTGCCATAGAAGAAGAAATAAAAGCATATCAGCCTGATGGAAGTGACTTTTTCTTTCTATTGACATTGAATATTAAGAGGACATATTCTCTATTTCTTTCGTATTTGTTTGGTTTTTTGTTTGGTTTTTTTTAAGTAAATAAAAGGGCTAGGAACATTAATGTTTCTCATTCTCTTGATGTCATTTATACTAGGTTGTTACTCTGAGGTCTTAAACTCAGAAAACGGCCATGACAGCCAGGGGTCCAGCTGAGTCCTTCCTTGCTTTGCAAAACTTTGGACTTCAATTTCCTTTGCATATTTATAACTCTTCTACAGCTGTACACAATTAACTGATATTCGTGCTAAATCCTGGCAGTAAACAGGTTTGCATAGTAAGTTAGTACTTGAGTTTGTGAAGGAAAAAATAAAAAGGAGGAAAAGACAAGAAATTGGTTTTGTGGTGTGTTAAAGTACTCTAAAAAGATCCAAAATCAAACCATCTCCACAATGAGGGTCTTTCTCATAGTCAGCTACACACTGTGGCATTCCTACGCGACAGTGGGCTGTCATTTACCACAGAAGCTTAACCTTTTTTTTTAAAAAAAAAAAAAAAAGCAGCAAAACATATGCTTTCTTTCATTTGCTGGTCTTCCTCACCCACTGTAGTAATTGCTGGACCTTCTTGCTTCCTGTGTTGAGTCTGCAAACAGGGATGATGGTTATGTCACTGAAAAGGAATGAAATCCCTACTTGTCCCTACAGATGAATGCTGGATCTCTTCCACATTTCACACGTTTCTTCACAGTTCATAGTGTCATATGCCAGTGCCCCTATGACCAACAGCAGCCTGCAAAGTGACTGTCACCATTATGTTGCTGACATGCTCCTTCTGGCGCGGGAAGTGTTTACTAGCTGCTTTTCATGTAGGAGGCCTCATAATTTTTCCAGCTCAGAAGTTAGAGGTGAAAAACCTTCTCCAGGACAAATATTGAGGGCAGACATGAATGCAGAGCAGCACGTCACCTAGCCCTACACCACAGAATAACTTGTCTTTCTGACCCTCATCAGCACATTTGCAGCTGACTAGACACCATAAACTCATCTGCTATTGGTCTGCAGCAGGCCATAATAGTCCATTTCCATATAGTGTCTTCTCTGTGGAATGGCCTTGTTCGCTTGTCTGTCCTAGGAAATCCTGAAAATACTGCTTTTCTTTAGCTGTAGAGTCCTTGCCAGTTATTCCATGACTGTAAAATAATGCTGTGAAGGGACACATGTGGTTTTGTGCCACAGCAGGTGGCACGTCCTGCCTACATCCAGACATTCCTGGTTCTAACTCTGTTTGGACTACAGTGTGGGAGCACTCAGGGGACAGGGGAGATTCCTGCCTCATTGTCAGTGGATGTGCATGAGAAAAAGATGAGGGAGATAATTAGCCAGAGAATACCTGTTTATGTTTGAGTTTGTTACATGTGAATGACTAATTTCTTATAAACTAGTTTTTTACTTTTAAAATGTTTATCGTGAAGCATAGTTCCCCAAGAAACCCATTAGCTGACTTTAAATATCTAAACATATTTTTTAATAATTTCATTTGTCTACAGATCCTCTTAGACACAGAGGGGTTTTTTAAACATTAAGTATTAATCTTTTAATTCATATGTAACTTTCCATAATCATGCAAATGTACATTCTAATTAACAGTGTAGAAATCAAATTATTCTGTTAATCCGTGACATACCATTAAATCTGATATTTTAACCATGATGAAATATAAATAGACTAAATATAATTAGATCAAAATACTGTCCTGAACGTTTGGTATTGAAGGAAAAATACGTGGCTGTTCACATATGCACCATTATGATAAATTTATTACAAAAGAACATAGGCTAGTGTATTCTAGGTAGGTTTAGCAATCTTGTTCAGAACATGGCAGGTGTAATTTAAAAGGAGTTCTCTATCACTTTTATCCACATTATACATAATGAATCTGTCAAATTGAATCATTAGTATACTAATTTTGGCTCTCTTAATAATGCTTTTTGTATTATGTAATCTTATACAATCTTACAATTATGGGGAATATATATAATTGTTGGTTGCACTAACAGCTTATCTGTATAAAAGGAGAACAGATTTCAAAAATAGCCACTGCTTGCAGTTGTGAAGTTTGAGAAACCTTATTTAGTCATCCAAAACCAGAAGAAACCAAAATCGCATACCATTATTTCAAACCAGGAACTTCCCTTTTAACCAAGCTGTAAGCAAGTAAACAGCCATATAACAAATGGCAAACACTTAAAAATGCTAGGAAGGTTTTGAAATCAAGAGCTTGAATGTTAGGAAACATCACAACCAGGGTACTTTGCTTTCAGCCCTCTTATATGGATGCATTATGATTCAGACTTCAATTACATGAGCACGTATTACTTTTTCTGATGGAATCTTGACTCATTTGGCATGATGATTAGAATGGGCTCTCTAATGAGCAACATTTCATTTTTTTTTTCTTTTTATTGTTTACTGAGTGAACCTATGTCTCATTCATTTAATGCTGTCAAGGCCTTATTTTGAAGACAGAAATTCTAATTTTGTCATTGGGTTTTTCTAATGTTCATTGTTGTAATTTGCAAAAACCACTAATGCAATTATCAATTTTCATAAATCCTGAAGAGGAAACAGTCTATCATTAGTCCATTTTCACAGTTCAGAACTGAAGCTTAACTGAATATTAGGGTATAAACTCATTTTTGCTATTCAGCTCAAAATTCTGCAGTATAGGTAAGAAGAGCTGAAAGGGAAAAAGAAAGGACGAGGTAGAAAAAACAAAACAAAACAAATCCTCCGCAAATGTGAGGAAACAACACCCCCCCCCCCCCCCCCCAACAAACAAATCTGAGAGCTCTGCTTATTGAAATAAGGAATTCTGGTGGTCTGTGTGTGTTGGGACAGTGCAGTGGTACCCCTCTAATCCATGAAGTAGTAACCAACTCAGAAAATGTATGAAAGTATATGGGGCTGTGGTTGGGCACTATGTTATGCCACTAAAATGGTAGTCTATTTTCTTAAAATATGTATTGGCTCATTTATTTAATTATATGCTTTACTGGAGTCTATAAAAGTCCTTACCAAGAACTAGAGGTTGATCTAAGATCTATATTGAAGATCTATTATCATTTCAAAATGCTTGGAATTTAAATGCTAGTGCTTTTTTTCTGCATATTTGAAAGGTGTATTTCATCAACATGCTGGATGTATATAATACATTTTTTTTAATAATTATCTTTAATTCCCTTGTTTCCACACACATCACATTAGAAATAGCTACTGCATAGGCTTTTTCCCTTGCCTTTGAAAAGAGCCTCAATATTGATGCAATTAAAGAATTGGAAAAAAAAAAAAATCCAAGATCTTCCAAGAAATTGTTTCTAGTGATGCATCTTTAGGGGTTTTTTTGTTTGCTTTTTTCCCCCTCTTTCATAAGGAACTAATGAAACAATGCCTTGGTATGATACCTTTTTGTATTCATATGGGCATTTTTCTGCAAGGTCCTCAACCTCTCATGTCACAGGGAAAATATGCTACTTTTTACAATAACAAGAATGCTAAACTCTGGTGTCCTGGCTGTTTTCCAGATTGATTAATTAATATTCTGTATAGTTTCTCTGAAATTTCAAATGAAAAGCTTGTTCTTTATTTAGACTCATAGCAAATATAGTATCACATGTACGTTGTCCTCCAGAAAAGACTGCATTTCTTATTGCAATTTAATTTTATGAAGGCTTTTCAACTTTGAGGGAAAAAAAAATTGTAGAAATGTTAGCACAAAAATAAGGTTGGCTATTCGAAGCAATGCTTACCTGTTGCAGGATTTCAGATCTTTCATGGTAAATTCAACTTCATGTAAAAGACCAAGATTTAGATGAGACATGGGTGGTATATATGGTGCAGTAACATACAATGTTATCACATAAAGATGAACCAAGATGGATTTGAAGATTCCTGTAACCTTACTGACCCCTATGAGGACAGGAGCAATCAGAGTCCTTGAGCACAGATGTGCCCAGGGTTGTTAAGTGGTGCTCTGGACTTGGAGGGTGATGGAGTGTTGTGCACACTTCCCTTTCTATTGAACGGCACAGCTGGCCTGTGCAGATCAGAGCATCTGCTCCTCCCTCTGAAACGCTGCTGCTTGCAGTCCCCTGACCACAAGTTCTGCATTCTGCTTGATTCTCACACCTGCCACTTGGATAATATAACTGAGAATTACCCCAGTGCAGTATAGAAATCACATGATGCAATTCCTATCAGCAAATTTACAGTTTTCAAATGTAACAATATTATTTTATAAATAGATCTGTAACTATGAATACAGCCATAGATATGTGTTTCATCTTGTGTTTTAGGAGACAACAAAGGATAAGCATGCCTTCCATGAACCAGTTTTCTGTCTTCTGCTCTCTTTAAGCTTACAAAATATAAATACTCAGTAATTCAACTGTAAGAAATACTGAAGATCAGTATCTTTATATTCAAAGTTGTTGGGTCTTTTCCTGTGGTATGAGTAGGAAGAAGGAAGTGGTGGAAAGACCTGAGGGTCTTTAGCCAAAGAAGTGATGGATTCATGTGGTTTTGTTTCTTATGATGCAATTTTGAGAGAAGGTGCTTCTGATATATCTCGGGACTGTAAAATGCCAGCCAGGCCAACCTGTAGGCATACTGCATACTTATGAATTACATAACTACTCAAATCAAGATAACTAGGGACAACCTAAAAACAGAGGCCGTGGCCTTGGCTTCTTCCAAATTCTGAAAGGGCTTTGGCTGGGAGCTTTCATCCAGTCTCTGTACGAGATCTGGTTCTTTCACCCTGCCATGCTGCCATGCTTTAGTCCGCCCAGGTTGTTGTAGTCTTCCTGATCTTACTGGAGCCAGAAGGATCAATTATCACCGAGAGATCTGAAAAACATTCCTGGAAACTTGGGCTGCCAGCCCATTGGCACATGAATTTTCAGAGCTGCTGGTACATTCATTTTATCTGAGTCAGTCTCCAAATGGCAAAGGCTAGTGTTAAATCAGCATTGCTTAATCCTAGGGAATCTCAGTGCCTCACCTGCTTCAGCACAGGCAATTAAACGGCTTAGTCCTTTTCTGTCACCTCCCCTTCACAGAGCCCTCTGAGGAGACAGTGATTTGAGGACAGAATATCACTGGGAGAAAGGGTTTGAAGATGGAGCCTTGTTATAAGAAAAAAAGGGTAAGGTAAGAAAGGTAGGAGGCCATTATTTGGCAGGGCAGCACAGCTCACCATGAGCTAATTGCTTATCTCTTTGGAGAATGAAAGAGAGCAGGAAATAAAATCACTCAGAGAGGTAAAATAGCACTTGTCTGGGCTGGTAGTGGTTTTTTGGTTGTGAGATAAGCAGGTGTAAACCCCTGATGGTTGGAGGGAAAATAGAGAGCCTGATGCCACATCATGCTGCAGCTTACTCCAGTCCTAGCCTACAGCAAGGCAGGATTATCAGCACACGGCAGGGTTAGTGGGGCAAGGAGAGACCCCTGCCCCTACGCATCTTCTCTCCAAACTCTAATGACACTTGTCCAAAAGTTCTAATACTGTCATGATCCCTGATGATATTGTGCTTTTTTTTTTAATATCGGGCATTTGAGACACTCAGGTGTATAACAAATCATTATTACCCATTGTTGTAACTGCTGACTGATGGTCCCCAAAGCAATGCTCAGACTCGGTAAAACTGAAAAAAATATTTACTACAGTATGTTGTCCATTCATTCAGTGTGTGTCATGGATCTTTGTCTTGCCCTAGCCTCACACTGTCAGGATAGCAACAGAGGAAGCAATATACTCCTTGAACATAGAAGGACCTTGTGTCATCAAACCCTGATTTCATTACAGTCTCTTGAAATCTCCAGCCTCTCAGCAGAAGTAATTACTGTGAAGGGTCTTGTCCGAATCAGTGGAGGTTGTGCAGAACACTGCTGCAGGAGACCACGCAGAGGGAAGCTTGGGTACGCAGCAGTGTGGTGGCTGCATGGGGGCCACAGAGCCTGGATGACTGACACAAGAAATAATCTACCAGAGCAGGACTCTGCCACCGGAATCCAACTCTGCCAGAGTCCCTGGTGGGTCCGAAGCCAGCTGCACAGTTCAGGGATGCCTGTCACAAGGTATAACGTTCAAAAGGGCTGGTTCCAGTGCTCTGACAGACCTCACTCCTCTCCCGTCTGTTTAGAAGAGAATATAATTATCTGGGTCATATGTTACCATCATGTATAGGAAATGAGCTGTGATGGTTAGATTTTTTTGTTATACCCCCAATTTCTGACCCTATTTAGGACTTTGAGCATTTTTCCTTTGATTTTTAAGTCTTCACTCCTGATACAGATGTTGTGGTAAGTGAATGACAGTGCTATGGGTCAAGTTAACTTTGTCAGGCTGGAACAGGAAAGGGCAGACAATCAATATTTTTAGATGACATAACTATTATTTTATATTACTGTGAAAACAATTCCTTTCAAATAACCTTTTTTAAAGTTTATAGTAACAGAAATGTTTGTAAATAAACACCGAAGAAGAGTATCACTCTCTTTTATGGGCTAATTTTGCTCTTGTGCCATCCATTGCCAGTGTTCCCAGTTTCTAAAGTCCCTGTAGGCATATGACTGTTCATTAAGAAAAAAATGATGTATTCGTTGACCATGAGGCCAATGATCTTAAACTGGAAAACCTCAGATTTTCATATCATAAGTCCCTACATAAAACTACATTGTTATCATAAGGAAAGCACTACAGGCTAATGTCTTACAAAGTTGTAAAAAAAAAAATATCTACAATTTTGAAAGTTTCGTAAAATTAATTCACATTCTTTTTTGAATGATGCCAAATCTGTAAGAATTTTGCAAGTTGTTTTAATGATAACTGTGATCATTGTATTACATTATGTATTCAGTAACAGTAGTGGAATATTGTGTATTAGTCTGAATAACTGAAAGCTGGAAGAGACATTTATGCAACCCGCAAATGCATTAGGAAAGTACTTAATCTGAAGCAAACACAATTGTATATGCTTTTATGATGTACTTTTTTGGATTTAGCTATAAAGGAGTACCCTACAAAGCATTCTAAGATATTAGACAAAATTGAATATATTGCCTCAGTTCATCCTAATTTTAAGTAGATATGTCTTGGGATTTTTTTAAGAAAACTTTTCCCAGTGAATGCAGAAACTGTCATCAATTGGTACACCATGCTACCGCTTCTTTTAGGCAAATAGCTGCTTTCTGAATAGCAATTTATTTTTTCCCTCTGAGTTTGCTTAATGATGTTATTCATAGAGTGATAATTTGTCGCAGTGTGAGGCTGCCTGCTCCAGAGGAACTCAGCAGGGGCTGGGAGCTGCTGCCTCTCTCAGGTCACTCTGCTGTGAGGCAACAGCTTGTATGCCTATAGGAACTCGCTATACACCCCCTTCCCCCCCCCAGAAGAAACATCACCCCTCACCCCTTTTTTTTTTTTTTTTTTCTTTTTTTTAGTACTGGGTAACATCTCAAAAATCCCAAAATAAATAGAAAAAAAAAATTCTACACATGGATGTCTCCATTCAAATACAGATTTTATGAGTGGAGAGAGTGTTTTCTGTTCTTTCTGAATGCATAAATTAGTTTTTTGACACTTTAATCTAAATCTGTCAGCAGATAACCAAAATATTAACAAAGAGGACACTTTTATGACCGAGGTGCCAGCTTAAATGTCAAAAGTGATTACTTTCATTATTGAACTAAAGAAGTCTGAACTTTGTCCACAATATATGTATATCAATACATACATATATAAAAAGCTTTCAATATCTTTTGACCTGTCTTTTCAATATCTGCTTTGCGTACCTAGAGGCAGTGACTGTTTGTATGTGACTGGCACATCTACATTTTCACTTAATTTCTCATATTTCTCTGATTGTTAATTCTTGAAGCTTTTTTTTTTTTTAGTTGCCATTATTAAAAATAGATGGGAGCTATCAACTTGTTTTCACTGTTTTATCAGCTACAAGTATCAGAAGATTATTAAAGGATTAAAGTTTCCTCCACCATTATAGAATAAATTGTACTTGGCTCAGTGGTTCATTTCGTAATGTGAACATTGTAATATGTTCATTGAATATTTCTTAACCACTTTGGAGAGCCCACAAACATCATACTTTAATAGGAGGATCTTCAATAAGGTGTGAAATGCAAAACTGAAGAGCCTAGCTGGGAAAAACAAAATCATCTCAAACTATTCTGCCTTGCACAGCCCTTTGGAATTTAAAATCTCTGTGTAATCCTCCTTCTTCTTTCCTACCTTCTTGAATTAGTACCCCTGTGTACCTACTGAAATCTTCAGCAACAAAATAATGCTGAAGTGCACAGTAGTACATAACTGCCTTAGCAACAGATAATTTTTTATTTCTTAAATTATGCTTCAGGGTCACTGTGCCTTTGGTTTTCCTCAAGGCCAGGAAGATGCTAATTTTGGTGGAAATGGCCTAGACATTCATAGAGGGAGAGGTGGGGGGACTGGATTGTGGACAGTTTTTTGAAAGCAAGGAATCGGGAGATACCCTAAACCTACAGCTTCGTTTGCAGTAGCGTTGCTTTGTTAAGATGAATGGGAGACGTATGGGTTCAGTGATTTTGAAAATGAGGCTATATAAACTCTACAAGGATCCTTGCTTTCTTTCATGCCCTCATCCCTACTGCCATGCAGAAGACCTGTGCCAGAGATTATAGTATCCTGTCTCCTAATGCTTTGTGTCTTCAGTCCTTTCTTATCTTGAAATCTGGAGCTCACCCATTGTCTTGGACTGGATTCTTCACACACACCTCAGTGTTGATTACATAGCTATTTTTAGATAGAAACATATACTTCTTTTTTGAGGGAGGAGTGGAGAGTGTGAACTATAGCTTGTACTCTTCAGAACTGAAGTTAATAGTTTTACCTGGTGTAGTGCAATTTTTTGGTAAAGTTACGGAAAGCCATACTTTTTTCCCACCTCTCTATGTTGTTGGGAAAGGTGACTCTCCTTTATTGGTTTATTTGAGGACATTTCTGCAAGAATTGATAATTTAGACTCATTTTAACTTGGTGCTTAAAATTGATTGCGATTTCTCTTTATCACAAGAATTACCCAAAAGAAAGGAAATTTCACAATGAATCTTCAGGCTTATTATAGATCATGGATAAATGTATGATGGATGTATTTATTACTTGTGGAAAATGAGATTTTTATAGAAATTATTTCAATATGATTGTATAAAATTAAATTTAACAGTGGTAGTCCAATAAAGAAGTATTAATAATAAAATAAAACATTTTAAGAATTAAAATCTAAACTTATCTTAATTCTGGCAGTACTGTAGAACAATTTAGTTAATAGGGAGTGAGTTGAGTCTATTTCCTTTTTTCTTCCCTAGCAGAATTATTTACTTAAGTTCCAGTCAATTACACATATGCAATTCCATTGCAGGCTTAATCTAAAGATAGTGGGGTGGCCCAGCATTATCTTGGGGTTTAATTTTGCCTTCAGAATCTTTATTACTGGTGATGATGTGTGAAAAGGAAAGAGCACAGCTTGGCTTTCAGAAGCCAGAGTGAGTTTGTTTATCAGATGCTCAGGAACAATAACAAACAAAGCCTTTGTAAACTGGTCACAGATGATGTCTAAGTCCCTAGAAATCAATAAAATTTAAATTATTTCATTTTATAATGTAACCCCAGTTTAACTTGTAGGTGCTGCAGAGTTTGTGTTGCAAAATGATTTCAAGATACTTATTTATATGCCTTAAGCTAAAAAAGATCAGGGTTGCAAAAAGCTAGATCATATTAAACAAAGCAACATATGCCAAGTATTACATTGCTTCTTGCTGAACTTAGTGGTAAGACCTCAAGCGAGCATTAGATCCACAATATATAATTTGGGACAGGCTTATTTTTAACAAACTATTAATTAATTTTCCTAAGATAATTAGCAATCCTTAAACTAAAGCTGAGGTTCTACTCAACTGAGGTTGGATGAGCATATTTTCCATTCACTTAAATAACACCTTTTTTTAATAAGAGGACACTGCAATTGACACTGATAATAGTTAGGTGTGATTTTATTAGACCCTCAGAAATCCTCTTAAAAAATACAAGCAACTGTCCTGGGAACAAAATGCACAACTGCTTGCATTGTCACAAGTCTTCTGAAAAAAAATGTTGTTTAACTGCATGGTATTCATTAATATTTGTAAAGATATATATGGTAAAATTGCATTAACCTCTTGATACCTCTCTGAAGACTTAACAGTATATGATGTGTCCTATGGAAACTCTGAGCCAAGACAGAAGTGTGTGCACTCCTCAGACTCTACTGGTTTTTAAAGCACTTCCACCATTGACCTGTGTATCAATCAACCTCTCCTTTCTATTTCAGGGATTCTTGTAGTCCACTCATCACTTTTTTTTTGTTTTGTCTCCCTAGAGACTGCACTTTGCTTCTCGCTCCCAGGTGCTCAGGGTTGCTCAGAGATATGGTTTAGTAGTGGACAGGTACGGTTGGACTCAGTCATCTTAAAGGTCTTTTCCAACCAAGCGATTCTATGATTGCTTCCCATCCCAGGTCTCCACTTTTCATTGTTTGATATGATTCCCTATACATTCTGGACATTCTTTTCTTCACAGACCCTCTTTCGTAGAATCATAGAATGGTATGGGTTGGAAGGGACCTTAAAGATCATCCAGTTCCAACCTCAATGCAATGAGCAGGGACACCTTCCACTAGATCAGGTTGCTCAAAGCCTCATCCAACCTGGAAGTGTTCAACTTCCAGCGAGGGAGCATCCACAACTTCTCTGAGCAACCTGTTCCAGTGTCTCACCACCCTCACATGAAATAATTTCTTCCTAATATCTATTCTAAATCTACCCTCTTCCAGTTTAAAGCCATTACACCTTGTTCTATCACTACCTGCCCTTGTAGAAAACACCATCCCAGCTTTCTTTTAGGCCCCTTCGGGTACTGGAAGGCCACCATAAGGTCTCCCTGGAGCCTTCTTTTCTCCAGGCTGAACAGCCCCAACTCTTTCATCCTGTTCCCAGTTTCCTTTCACTCAGCATGTCTCTGTTCTGCTTTCCTCACATCCAAATTCATCATATCCTTTCTCATGCATCTAGAGCTGGGTCCCCTGTTTTTCTTACTTCCACTGAAATGCAATTTCCACATGTGCCTAAATGTTCTCCTCTCTGCTGTGAGTCTGGCAGCTTCTTCCTCCACTCCCCTCTTCTTTGTAATTTCATTTTCCTCTCTGAAAGATATATCATTCAGAGCTTCAGCCTTGAAAATCTATTGGTAAGATGGTTAGAGCCAAGGAGGGAGCATTGTTTTGCTGCAAGGTATTAATTTATGTTATCATCAGCCCTATTCTTTGAGCTGCAGACAATTGGAAAAGTGCTTGTAGCTGCTTAGGTAAATAGATGGCAAAGGCTTAATATGTGGCATTTTTTTCTTTTCGGGTTGTCCACTTTTTTTTTTTCCTCTGAAAAATCAATACATTTGTGCCCATTGAATATTTTCTGAAATTTGGAATGCTGATCACATACAATACACAAAACTGTTATGGACAAAGAAATGTATCAGGCTGAATCTGATGCCTGATACCATGCCTTATAAGCATGTTCAGTAAGCAAAGGTAAATCTTCCTCTCTGCTTTCCTCTATTAGTGAGCAAACAGTTGCCAATGAATTTAAAAAGGACGTTGTTCTCCTTCATTCTTATAGATAATTATGGTTATCAGCTGAGGCTTAATTCTCACAGATGGATTTATGAAGCCTGCTCAGATTACTTTCCCAGTCTCCATGAGCAAGTCTGCCTTTCCATTTATCGTTGCCTTTTTATCTGGTGACAGTTATATATAGTAGGACTGGGATTCATCTCACCTAACTTTCAACATCTACAGTATTTCAGTTAGAAGGACTTTATAGTTGAAGGAAATAGACATTTTTAGGATATGATTCACTTGACTTGTTTCAAATATCTAGTTTATGAATAGATGAAACATGCCATACAAGTACCTATTTCTCTCCACTAACTGCAAAGAAAACCTAGAGGGACTAGATAAA
The DNA here is from genome assembly GCF_000700745.2 of Antrostomus carolinensis. Taxonomy (NCBI): domain Eukaryota; kingdom Metazoa; phylum Chordata; class Aves; order Caprimulgiformes; family Caprimulgidae; genus Antrostomus; species Antrostomus carolinensis. The sequence goes on along the minus strand of NW_010329362.1, from coordinate 19,889 downwards.
ATGTAAACCTCTTCTTGTTGTGTTTACATTTAGTCAAGTTAGGAATCTCAGTTTAGTGACTGGAATTAATTAATTATGTCTACTTCTGTACAGAATTGGTATACAAGTAACTTTTATCATGTAAATCTTAATTTGAGAATATTTTTTTCTATTAGGTTTGGCTGTAAGGGACATTTAAAGGTCATTCAGTCCAACCTCCCTGTCATGGACAGGGATATCTTTCACTGGATCAGTCTGCTCAAAGCCCCATCCAAACTGACCCTGAACACTTCCAGGGATGAGTTATCCACAACTTCTCTGGGCAACCTCTTCTAGTGTCTCACCACCCTCAGAGTAAAGAATCTCTTCCCTATGTCAGACACTGGAACAGGTTGCCCAAGGAAGTTGTGGCTGCCCCCTCCCTGGAAGCGTTTAAGGCCAGGCTGGATGAGGCTTTGAGCAACCTGGTCTAGTGGAAGGTGTCCCTGCTGATGGCAGGGGGGTTGGAACTAGATGGTCTTTAAGGGCCCTTCCAATCCAAACCATTCTATGATTCTATGATTCTATGTCCAATCTAAATCTACCCTTTTCCAGTTTAAAACTATTGTACCTTGTCCTGTCACTACAGACCCTACTAAAAAGTCTTTCTCCAATTTTCACATGAGCCTTCTTTATATATTTAAAGGCTGCAATAAAGTATCCTCAGAGCCTTCTTTTCTCCAGACTGAACAACCTCAACTCTCAGCCTTTCTTCATAGGAGAGGTGCTCCACCCCTCTGATCATTTTTGTGGCCCTCCTCTGCACCTGCTGCAACAGGTCCATGTCTTTCTCGTGCTGAGGACTCCAGAGCTGGATGCAATACTGCAGGTGGGGCTCACAAAAGTGGAGCAGAGGAGCAGAATCACCTCCCTTGACCTGCTGGCCATGCTTCTTTTGATGCAGCCCATGATACGGTTGGCTTTCTTGTACAGGGTTGAACATCACTGTTATTTGTGTCTTTTCACACAAATGATCCCTACCTTCAGAGGTAGCACATTGTTATGGAGGGGGTGGGAAAAAGAAAGAAAAGAAGTGACAGGATAAAGCAGAAGGGCAGTAGTAGGAATTGCTTGAAATATAATTTATCATGATATCTTGCAAACAAAATCTTATTCAACAAAGCTGAAATAATTTCCAATGTGTCTTACTAAAACAAGCAAATCTTTAAAAAAAGTCTCTGACAGTTTCTTTACTTGGACCATGTTTGCCCTTGAAAGAATCTGCTGACATAGCTGGTCTGGAGAAGGGGTGAGATGTTTTCATCGTCCTGAATGACATAAGTATGATAGCAACTCCCTGGATGTAGAAATGCTTCTAAAACAGCAAAAAGGACATTTTGCAAGTGCAGCTTATTCTATTCCTGGAATGAAACTCCTTTGCAGTTGCTCTAGCTCTATGGTGAGGATTTACCAATGTGACCATAGTGTAAAGCTTTTTCAACAAACCGTTCTAAATCTAGACAAGGCTTTCTACCCTTCAGAAGAATCAGTCCTCATATTCTTGCTTTTTGGTAGCCTTATGAATCACCTCCGATGAACAACTTTTTTTCTTAAGAGACCACATAAAAATATCCCCATGTGGTCTCTGCAACAGGTTCATTTGACCTTTTGTTGAGGACCTTTTCTGCTATACAGCCAATTTATCCTTGTCTCTTGAGTGGTCACTTATCAGCTATGCATATTTATTCAGTAAAGATTTGCTGTCTAGCTGAACATGTGCTAAAACGTTATGACTTCCCCTCTTCATTTCTGCCGAACAGTATGAAACTATTTAATAATTTCTGGCATATTGTGTTTTGTCACTATGTATGATCTGAATGTATCCAGACATATGTTATACAGAGCCTTTATCTCTTCCTTTTCAGCAGGTGGGAGAAAGTCTATTACTTATCAGGAAACTGCCATGTTTAATTCTTGAGGGTGTTTAGTTCCAGAATATAGTAGGATTTGCCTATTTAAAGCATTCATTTTATGCTATCAAGGAAATACCCACTTCTGGTAACCTTATGTAAAGTTCACAGAAGTTGTTTGTTGTATTGAGGGAGGAAGGCACATGCTGCTCTGTGCACTGGAGAAGAGGTGGATCAGCATCTCTGACAGCAGCCCATTTCTCACACCATTCTGAGTACACCAGCTTTCACTAGAGTCAGAGTACAGTGGGGTTGTTGAGCATTATGGTCTTGTCAGCTTAGGGAAGGTAAAGCAGTGTAAGCAAGGACAGGGTTTTAAAAGGTCTACAGATCTAAATCCAGATTGTAAGCTCCTTCATTTTAATAGTTTTAAGTTAGATTTTTTGTGGTGGTTTTTGTTTTTTTTTTCCAATTTAAACAGAAAATACAAAACTACAAGAAAAACTCAAAACAACCATTTTTACTCCACAGTGAAAGCATTCATATGAAAAGTTATACCTGTAAGACCTGTATGTTGTAAGTAAAAATGTCTATGTTCAGACAAACCCTTAGGAAGGGATATTTTACAGCTCACCAAGCCTCCCGGGCTCTCTGAGCATGGCAAAGCTGTGCTGCTGTGCTCAAGGGGATCCTGATTTGCACCGTGTGTTAGCATAATGCCCTACTGGAGATGTGGGTATACCAGGATTTCCTGTGCATGAATGTTGTCTCAATGACTGCCTTTACTCTGTCAGTCCAACAAATATCTCTGCTGCTAAAACTTTTTGCCAATTTTTAACTTTTTTACAGGCTGTCTATAACAAAACAGTAAGCCTGCTCCCAGCTGCTTGGACTTTCTTTTCCACCAGATTACAGTCTCTTCAATTACTCCAGCATGACTGCGTTACTGCTTTCTACATTAAATGTATTAAAATCATCCAGGCTAAAGTCAGAGCAAGGGATGCAGTTCTATGGGACAGAAACATGACACTATTTCAGCTGACCTGAGATTTCCCTAGGATTCATGCATTTCAGTATAAAGTTACTAAGCTTTTGGTGGACTACAGCACGAAGTGGAGCGCAAACTCAGTGTGATGAGAGTGCAGCCTAGTAAAAAACCAAACGAGATCTCATTCAGTTGCGTCTAATAGATTTGTTTTTTATGAGAGGTGTGCAGAAAATCTCATCTTCTGCCAAAATCTTAATGGTGTTTGCTCTTATTACTAAATATTGCAAAATTCCTCTGGGGGATCTCTAATACATAACTGACATAACATCGCATGCATTATCCTGGAGATTCCTCATAACTTGCTGCCCCTGTTCTTTTACCTCATGTTTTATTTCTGAATTAACTCTTTCATAGGCAGTAGTACATCAGGAGAAACAAATTTATTACACTCTTATCACGTTAGGTTACTGATAACTGTCAAGTGGTGTGTCACTTATGTCTAACAGTATAATCCACAATATTATTTTTACAAACCGGGGTCCAAAGGGAGAGGAACAAGTTCCTGCACATATTGAAGTTTTCTTTAGGCGATGAAAATGGCAGGAACTAGAGATATGCCATGCCACTTATGCTGATTCAATTGGAAGTCTTAATTACCTCTAATTTCATTATACTGTAGAACAGCAATGAAAATAAGTATCTGCTGTGTTGCTGTTGGCTAGAAGAGCTGAGGAACTGACCAGAACAAGTTAAGTTATGGCAGACAAGGTTCTGTCTGGCAACTGAGGCTCTTTAATTAGTCAGGAGGCCAAACTAATGAGAACAAGTCACTAGAGGAGAGAGTTTTCTGATTTTTCTTGCTTCTTGCTGAGCAAGAATATGGTGATTAAAAGATGAAATTAGGTAAAAGTTCCAATAGGAGCTTGGGATTTTTCCATAACATAGGAACATTTTTTTCTGTTGTTTTCTTTCTTTTTCTTTTGTATCTGTGGGGCTGGAACCCTTAGGCCAGAGGTAAATGAGATGGCAGCTGGGTTCTTCCTGGTGCAGTGGAGAAAATTTTGCAGCAGTCGCTGTTCAATGTTCAGCACTGCCCTGCTGAGTGGTGTGCATGTGAGAAATCCCTCATCAGCTTCCAGAGCAGAGTGAAACAGGCTATTTAAACATCTTTTAAACTGCTAGTCTGAACTAAACTTCTTTTATTGGCAGTGGATTAGGAAGCACTTGTATGAATTATGCTGTTGGCTCTGTAGTGGGAGCAGAACTTTTGACCAAAGTTGAAAAAGCAGAAAAAAGAAACAGGGCATTTGCGTGGCTCTACAGAGCCCATCAGGTAACTTTTCTTCCAAGTATGCTTCATGGCTGGGTTGTGGACTAGTTCTGTCTCCTTTAGTTACCACTTAGTAAACATAACACATCCAAAAGATGTGTAAGAGGAAGAACCAGTCCCACAAGCAACCAGTCATTTTGGGAAGTGTTAAACAAAGGCTAATTTCAGCCACCAGCAAGCTGGTCTACAGTTAGTGAAAGAAGGAGAACACTTAACTAGGATTCCCAGTGAATCAGATACTCATTTGTACTGCTCTTTTTTGAGAGAGAAGATTATAGAAGGAATGGGGCTGAAATATCTTAGCAGCACAGATCAGACACCAACTAAGATGGATTTAGAACTATATTGGTGCCGAGTTTGTTCTGACTACCATAATTGCTCTTCTTCTATTTGATGCCAATCAAATGCTGACATTAAGGTGTCCACTATGAGATTACTTACAATTGGTTCGCTTCTTTTCTGAAAAGATACAAATATATCACTAAATTATTCCCCCTTCCAAATATTGTACACACAGAAATAAAATAGTTGGCGAGATCAGTGGCTCTCTATTCACCTCCTTTCATCTCTTGCCATATAACAGTGAAGCTGTTGGAAAAAAGAAAATATTTTTGCTCCCTGTTCTAGATTTGCTTCATATTTGGACAGCAATTCAAGTTACCTAAAATAACAGCAAAAGCACTTATAATATACTATAATGAAGTATTTTTCAGTCACTGCCCCAGTATAAATTACTGTATGAAATACAGAGCAGGGACACCAGAGTGAGCCCAACAGTCAGTCAAAAAACCTACAGGTACTTTAGCGGCACATCCACTGTGTGCATCCTAGCCATATAAGTTAGGTAAAACAGTGCTGTTCAGATAATTTCTTCTCCAATACATACCTGCAACTCAACTCTACAGAATATCTCTGTGCCTGAGGCAGCATGACTTCAAAATCCCTCTTTGTATAACTTTCATCTTTAAAATAGGATTTAATTGCCAATGGCCAAGAAGCTTGCCTCTTGGAGGATCAGAAATGGTGTAGTCTTCTGCAATTTCAAGGACTTCAGCCTTAGCTTACTCCATTAGAAGGGCAAGAGAAAAAGGTCATCGTTCCCTCAGCATCCTTAACTGAAAAATAAATCCTTTGTGGAAAAAGCTAAAAGAATGATCTGGAGTTGTTCTTCTGTGCTTGGTGCACTTACGCCAGTTTTCTTCATGCTTTGAGAATTACTTGATCCAAAATTATTATATACAATTTGACTTGCTTTTCATTTCAGAACTGACCTTACTGTTGGGTAAGGACCAGACCAGTTACACTGATGAATTATTTAATTGGTTCTTTATAGCAAGTAATGTGTCTGTAATATGGTTACTCTGATACATGGAAACCCCATAAAAAGCTATTTTTTTTCTTAAATATTTACTTTATAAATACATTAGTACCAATGTTCAGACATAGAAGCTTGCTCCATGTTTCTGTGCCTGAAATTCAAATACAAACAATATTTAGTTATTCTAATATTTATCTAACATTTAATTAGTTGGAGTTTTACATAAGGAATGAATACAAGAAAGTATTTGTGTGAAACAAGCCACCCTTCTTTACCTTGCGTCAGTAGTTATCAGCCAAGGTTTTCCATTTTGGACTGCATGCAATGTGCTAGTTATTCACTGCTTGAGATTTGCACTTAGTTTTGACTGAAACCATGAATAAAATTAACTTAATTGATTTTGATTGTAGTAAGTATTTTTCTGTACGACAAGACTATCGGAGACCTAGGCATAATTTGCAACACTTCCCGAGGTAGCACTTCTAAAACAGCAAAGGTGTTGATAGACCCATTTTATGCTTTTTGACAGGCTTTTGTGAGGAAACTTGCAGTGTTGTGCCTACATTATGTTATTCTCACATCTACTTAGTGGGTTTCCCACTACTGCAATAGGAGATCCAAGAACTCCTTAAAAATCTCCAAATTCACTCAAATGACCAACTTTAAATAGAATATTCAACTGGAAATATTGAAGGTCAAGGAAACAAAGTCCTTCCTTGTTTTGTCTTTTAAATAAAAAAGAGTTACTATTTTAAATAAACTAGGGTAACAATTGTACAGGGTCAAGAATCAAGTCTTATCTAAGGTTTTGTTTGGTTTGTTTCTATGTTTTGGTTTTTGGGTTTGTTTGTTTTTTATATGAGTATTATTGTGGACTCCTAGATTCTTTGTTCTTATGGTCATTATTTAGCACTGTAATTTACTACTTCAGTGAAATGTCCAGTAGAGCTGTCAAGAAATTAAGTCTATTTGGGCAGACTCTCTGTTCTTACATTTTTAATTTGAATTTGAGTCTTAACAAAATTTTAAACAATTTCTTAGATGAAAAGAATTCTGAAAACTCAAGAGTACACAAACTTGAAAGTAGTTCAGCTTGAAAACAGAGTACTTTGCCTTTTACCAGTGTGAGTCAGCACTGTATGTATTGATTCCCAACAACATGGGCATTGGAGACAAATTATGATCCAGTTTTAAAATGCATATCGTTGATTAGAATGGTCATTTCATTTTGGTGGCAGAATGAACAATACTGGACCACATCCAGGCCCTTAAAAGAGCTAATGGCTGCCCTCCTCCAACAGATGGCCACTGCGTTTGTTTTATGGGACAGTTTGGATCTGTGCGGCATTCTGCATCACCGGTTTGTTGCAACTAGTCGTGTTACAGTTGGAAGAGCCACTTCCACAAGCAGATGACATGATGGTGTAATTTATACAAATAAGTATCAGCATGCAGTCAAAGCACTGTAATGAAAGGATTAGTTTCTAGTGACTTGAAGAAAGGATTGGAGTTGAAGAGGGTACGTTATTACCAGTTGCTCATTCATTGATAACATAATTTATTTTGTATTATAATAAATTTGGTAATTGTTGATAGAAAAAGTAATATGCACATGCCTGCTTCCATTTATCTTAATGGTAGTGCAACATTAGATTGCAGCATGAATGAAAAGCTGGTGTGTTTCAATGCCTTGGCAGCTTGCAGTGACCTTCAGGAGAAATGAAGTGCTCTGTTGGCTAGGGAAACAATTGAGCTGAAACCAGTCAGGCGCAGTAAACTCAGAGATAGTCTTTCCAAATTAAAAGCTGTTAGTAGCAGCTCAAAAGAAGGCAAAAAAATGAGAATATGGCATCTTGCTGCAAGGTGATTTTATGTGCAGATTAAAACAGAAGAAAAAAAGGACAAAGTTCAGATCTTAAGGAATTCCCACTGACTTGAAGAATCTGGAGATTAGATTGAACATTAGCATTCAAAGGTAGCGGATGTATGAACACACTGTAGAAGCCATAACCTGTTGAAAAGCGCTGAGATAAATTTAGGCTACTGACCTTTTAGTGCACTAGGGCATGAAATAAATCGCCAACTGCAAGTAGTAAATTTGCTACAATCAAAATGCTTTCCAAGTACTTCTAGTTACAGCATTTTGCAGTGAAGAGTACTACATATCTAGAATAACCTTTTAATATTTCAATTATGTCCAAGTATTATGGACTGAATCCTGCATTGTTGCATACCCAAAATTCCTATTAATGTCAATGGGTATTTCAGAGGATAAGAAAGAAAAGGTCAGACTTTAAATCAACCAGTAATGTCCTCATAAATTAGTGGGTATTTGCAAACTGATAAAGAGCCCAGATTAATCTCTAATAAATTTCCACAGATTTCAGCTGCAATGCTTAGAAATATATTATTTGGTGTTAAAATACACTTTACCAGGATCCCTTTTTTATTGCATGGGTGTTGCTTCACAGGTGGGTACCCTGGGTAAGCCAGCCCATAGTGTGGAAACTAACTAGCTGTGGCTGCAAGTTCCAGTCCATACTTCAAATATAACAATGTTTCAGAAGTAGATTTTGTAGCTCTGTTTGTTGTGCCCTGCTGACACAGAGTAAGGTGTATTTTCATCTGTTCTAGCAACACAGCTGTAACAAGAAGTCACTTCAAGTGCAGACAATGCTTTCCTCTTTCTTTCTGTCTATCCCAGAGCCTTTGTATCGATGATATACAAGTGCTTGCATAGTTTTCAAGGAAAAAAAAATGTATTGATGACTTGTATGTGGGGGAAGAAATTATATCTTCTGTTCTTGCGCATTTTTCTGACTCTAATACCACTTAGATATGTTTCTCTTTGCAGAAGAAATGATAATATAATCCATACAGCACATATTCATCTGCAAATGGCAAAGTGCATTCCTCAAGGTGGCAAAAGCTTCATTCCTTCCCCTGATAATTGTGGTACACAGACCATTGAGTGGCCAAGCCTGAGCTTTTTCAGAGGTCTTCAGGAACCACTGTTCTCTTGAAAGCTTGGAGGAGATACTGAGTTTCAGCATCTTTCAAGATCAGACTTTGGAAACAATAGGGAGAAATGCTGTCTCATTGCAGCATAAGATAATGTTGGTTTTATTCTGCTAGACCTCATTACAGTCTCTTTGTGAGATAAATTAGAAAACTGTATGGAAGGAAACATGACTCTGCTTTGTCAGCTGAAAATCAAAGCTCCCTCATTTCACCAGGTCAGCACCGTTTCCTGACCGCAGCAACCCTGCTCTGGTCCTCTGCTTGGCTGGAGCAGTGAATAGCCCCCCTTCTCTTCCAATCAACTGTTAGAGCTTTTAGCAGATGGATGATCAGCTTTTAATAAAAATAGTTGATTTATGAAGTGCTATATTGGGCAGGGTCCTGTATGTTAAAAAGCTCAACTAATAATAGCAATTAGTTAATTATGAAATAATTTTTATAGGTTTTTTTTTTTTTTTCCCCTTTAGTATCCAAGGAATCTAACTAGTCATGCCTGACTTGCACAGTTACATGCTTAGTACATTTTCCCTTCCCTGAAATAAGTATTCAAGGCATATGCTTTTACATTGCCCAGGGGAATACTTCTCCCCAGACAGCTCTCTTGTGAGATTTTCAGGGAATAGCACGTAGGAAGTGATTTTCTGCACAAACGTCTTAGCAAACCCAGAAGGCTGAAATTTGCAGGTTTCCTTCAATTCCCAGGCTGTAATAGCATCTAAAGAGACAAGGAGTGGTCAGACATCATACTCTTGTTGCTCCTTAAAAATAAATATATGCATATATACGTGCATAAAGCTCTGGGAGTTAAATTCAGTCTCCTAGTTTCCTGCTCCCCAGTTTAAAACATTAAAGATAACATGAAAGATCACACACGCCCTGAGATCTGCCCTTAATTCCTGACGGTCTTGCCTGCAGTAGAGTTGCCATCTTCTGCTAGGCCTATTGCTATCCAGGGACACCTCTTTAACTTTGCACTAAGATGACATGCAATGGAAAGGTCTTTATTCCACAGCATCAGTTCAGATTAAAAAAACAAACCAAACAAACAAACAAAAAAATCCCAAAGCAAACAACAAACCCCACAAGCCTTTGTGTCTTTATTTTTTAATTGACTATTAGCCTGTTTATGAGCAACTTTTAAAAATACTTCTCAAATTCACAAAATCTGTTCATGAAGCTCCTTTATTTGTCATTTATTCAGAGCTTGATTTACACTATATCCACAGAAAATTTGAATACAAAAACATCATGCACCTACAATCTCAGCATATTGCTGGGGTTCAGAGCTTTGTACAACTTACTTGGGTCTCTGTATAATGCCTTGTTTGGCAAAGATATTCAGATAGTATGTCCCATTTACACAGTGTTCTCAAAGTCTGGTGAAGTACAGAGTGGGAGGATTTGGGAAGATACTGTGATAATAGTTTACCTTGCATGCAGTGATCAAGGACATAAATAAGTTACAAGAATTGTAAGGTACACAAAAAAGGCAACACAAAAGAGGAGAGGGAAAGTTAAAAAAAAAAAAAAAAGAGGCACTGGAAAGGCAAAACCTGAAGATCTTTCACACTGAATACAGTCACTGAACTTGTATATGCCTTTTATTTGAATTTTTACAGGGATCAAAGAAGAGGTTTTTTTCATCGTAGCCTCCCCTTCTGCTTTTTTGTTTCCAGTACTTTTCATCTTTTATTTTCTTCCTTTATTTTTAATCTTTCTACTTCTCAGCTTTTGGGGACGTTTTTGAAGCTGTGTGTAATATGATCCTTTCACCTTTGCCTGTCCAACTTGTTAGCCTGTACACTATCAAAATTTAATCAAGATCTGAGATTACTAGTTGTTGATTTTAGGTGGGTATATCATTGCAAGGAAAGTATGGGATTTATTTGTAAATTTCAGAAATATTTGTTTCGTTATCTAGCAATCAATGAGAGAGAAAGAAATGATTGCATGTTAGGGGGGCATGTGTCAGTCTTACAGGAGAAAAGATTTACTCTTATGTCCTCATAAACAGTAGGATTGGTATTGTGTATATATATATATATATATTGGATGAGCAAATCACTGCTAAGCAGGCAAGATTTGCAATAGAAAAGAGAGGCAACACTCTTCATGTTATTTAATTTCTCTTAAGCATGTTGACAAGTATTCTCCTTAAGAACACAGTGTACAAACAGTAAAAGAAGGCCAAAAACTGCAACATAGATCAATACAAACTGAAAGTCCACTAAATGTTCAAAAGAACACGTGTCAAGCATCCATGATTTTTTCTTACATTGAGAAAGTCAAAACTATTGACAGCAGCTGGAAAAACACCACCTGAATAATAACTCCTGTCTTCTGCATGCCAAGCTTGAAGTACCCATAAAAGTCCACTTTTTGTGAAGTCCTGAGCGTAGCCCCTTTAGAATAAATATCTTGATGTGTGCCAGTTTGGGCAAAGAAAAATTTAGGTACATAAATTAGTAGGGTTTGAAAATCTGCATGTAGACATTTCTGCAATATTAAGTATTGAATAGTTTTCTAAAGAGGATCACCACTAACATGAATGCTGATGCTGTCTTTGTTCTTGCACACGTATGATAATGAAGTACATGAAGTGTACAGTCCACGCTCAAGGGGACATTAAATGTATATAACATGCCTTTAAAATACTTGCTTTATTCATTTATTTATTGATGTAAAACAATAAATATATAACAGTGTTTATTAATTTAAGGTGAAGTACTTCCATGTATGTGTTGCAAGTGTCTTTTTGGAATCCCAGCAGAAGCTGCTGCACACTCTATTATTTAAACCTGCTCTACTTTTGCTTTAGGCTTCCTGTTGTCTTCTGTGAATTCATTTCTCATCTATCATCTGTTGTACTAATTTTTATTTTATTTTATTTTATTTTATTTTATTTTATTTTTTTCTGGAGGAGAGCTGTCCCCTTGCTCTTACTGATCTTGAAATGAGGAATTAGTAGTGTAAAGTCAAGAAGCTCAATTAAAATCAAGACCCTTTGCTTTGCTGGGTTGACTGTACATTGCCGTTTGCTCTTGCAAGTGAAGCATGCTGGGCCCATTCACATTGAGAAAGGAAACATGACATTCTTGTTTTAGCACAAGCCGGAGGACTATGGTGAAACAGTTGGAAGTCAGTCTACAAAAACTGGGGGAGCAGAAAGGCTTAATTTAGCCTTTTTGTCCTTATTAAAAAAAATAGTGGCATTCCAAGCAAAAAACAGCCACCTTCAGGCAAGACCAATCCTTTACTTCAGAAGAAGAGAACAAGAAGATACTGTCTTCTTCTCTCCTGTCAGACAGAACCTTTCCTCAAAATTTCCCAAATCCTTCCCACAGCCACCCCTGCCTATTTCTCATCCTCTCATTAAACCTTGTTTTCCATGCTGATATACTCTCCAGTCACTCTTTGCAGCTCAGATGTGACCTTTGAAGCTCTCTCTCATGATAGCAGAGAGCTAATTTATTTATTTTTAATTTCCAGTTGTTTAAGCTTTGTAGCTGTTTTAGAGGCAGTAGTTAAAAACCTAAATTTTCCTGAATCCAAAATGAGCAGTGGGCAGGATCTGAAAAGATTCTAAATATGAAAAGAAAATTGAATTCATCATTTAGCAGCACTAATTAAAATTTTTGTTTGTTCAGTGCCTTCATTGTTTATTTTAATATCAATATTTTATTAGGCATTGAGAAAAAAACTGCACTTCTTAGTAAAATGCAAATTCACTTTTGTTGCTTTAAATAAAAATGCAAATTCCTTCTTCCCACTTATCTCTTCAAAAAGAGAACACAGCCTTAAAAAAGCAAAAAAAAATATTTCCACCACCTGCATTTTCTTCTCTAACCTTGACCACACAGGAAAATTACATAGGTATAAACCAAAAAGATGAATTAAAATTACCTTGCTAAATAGGTGAAAATCTGTCTGTGGATACTGTTTTCATTTTAACAATGTATTTTATGGGTCAACTGGGACCGGTTTTATGAAAAAAATTACCCTTTGACTGATATAAAACCTTGGACATATGAACACAGACACAGAGGTCAAGGCATAAACCAAATCACTCCACAGTAGCTTCATGGGAAAAAAAAAAAAAAAAATAAAAAAAAAAAATCTTGTATTAACCCTCATTTAGGGCAGTGTAAATGCTTGCCTCTTTGAGAAGCTGCTTCAGGATTCTGAAGAGTTTGAAGCTCTTCAGAATGAGGATGTCATCCTTTGTCAATAATTAATGCATTCATATGCTTGAAGATTAAAGGACATGTCTATAGGGCAGCTCCAAAGGCAGTTTCAGTGTAACATGGAGACACAGATCTAGAACTAAATTGTACAGACTACTGCTAAATTGTATTGGTATGGCAACATAAAACTTGGGATAGACTGATTTACCCTACTTGAACAAAGTATTTAGACATGCTTTTTTTAATGTTCATGCAGGCGTCTATCACAGTATAACTATCAGCTTTGACATATTAGCAAGTGACCGGGTGGCAATATGTTACCAGGCATCAGCGACTCCATGATAACTGTGCATTGTGCATGCTCCATTTCCTCATGATAAATGTGAGGTATTTGATACGAGTTGCCCTTCATAAGGAGAGTAAGCTTCTTGACATGTACAGAGGATGCTGCAGAGTAAGATTATGTGAAAGAGCATCGGAGTAGCTGATTCCCAGGACTATATTTGTATGTTAAAGCTTTATGCCAGATTGAAATCCAATTTAAGTTAAATCAGTGCATTCTGCCCCGCAAGCAGGACATTAAGATTAGTGCATTAGTACACACTAAAAGCCATATTGGTACAATTTATGATTTAAAAAGTCACCCAGTGTAAGTGGGCATATATTAGTTCAAACTCATATGGAAAGGGAATAAGTCGAACCAGTCTAAGGCCAAATTTGCATTACAGGTTTTACTGGCATAGCTATATCAGCAAAAAGCCTGACAGTGTGTACTGTGATTGACACATAGGAATAAAATAATTTAAAAGCACATGAAGAAACAGTTAAGCCAAGAATGTCAAGCTTTTGCCAGCAGTAGTCTCCATTCAAAGATGTTACATTTCTGGTCACTCTAGATATAACAACCCTAAGTGAAACAGTAATGGAGGCAGAAGTGTTAGATAAAGAGCCAGAAAATATATTTTGATAGTATATGTTATTCTGTTCAAGGAGCTGGCTTAAGCTGTACCTGAAAAGAAAGGTATTTTATCTGAGAGATCTATTTCTGTACTACAAAGGAGTGGCTGGTGTAATTCTATCAGTGTAGCTCTTATCACCAAACTTGTTAAGTACAGTCAGGCTCTCAAGATAACTTATTTATCACAGGAAGAGGAAGGGTGTGCTGGAGAAAAGTATACTGGCTGGAGTACAGTTTTGCCAATTTAATTTGCCTTCTCAAGAGGAGCATTTTGCTTGTTACATTCTGGCACAAAATACTCCTATATTGACCCTAACCTTAGAAAATTTTTACTGTGTAAGTGGTCTTATCAGGGCTTATGCCAATATATCTCTCTCACTAAAAAAGTTAAAGCAATAACTACCATGGCTATGTGAAATTCTATTAAAAAATCTCTGTGTAGACAAATATTTAAGCTCTAAATATTTTTCTTTGGAAGTTGTGGCTGAATCTTTCTGCAGATTACCACTAAGTGATCTTCTCTTCTCCTGACAGTTAACTTACAGTGTCATATCAGTTATTTGTAACTCATTCTTTACTAGAATAAATAAAGATATTATTTTTATGATAACTGAGCTTCTGATCTGCTTTGCTAAGTCCTCCTTTGTCTAACCTACAAGCTTGATTTAATTGCAGTGGCTGAAGAAAGTGCTCAAAGCAAACCTGTCTCTTCAGACACATCTTAAAATTAGGATTTTAGCAAGAACTTGCACTTCTGTGTATTTCTTCCTCATTTCTAAGATTTATCAGATACTTTTTTCATCAGCATGTCTTCTCAAGAGTCCTGCCCTTCACTGTGTTTTCCTGTGCTGAAGGGTGCCGGATTAAGCTAACAGTGTTATTATTCCAAGGAACTTCAAATCAGATTTGCTGGAAGATGAACTAACTATCTCAGTTCTCACATTTATCAAGTCCAAATAAGAGACATTTTCTGTCTTCACAATGGAAGAGAAAGTCAGGACCTTGTAGTTCAGAGAATTATTGAATGGTTTGGGTTGGAAGGGATCTTTAAAGGTCACCTAGTCCAACCCCCCATGCATTAAGCAGGAACAACTGCAACTAGATCAGGTTGCTCAGAACCCCATTCAGCCTGAGCTTGAATATTTCCAGGGATGAGGCATCCACAGCCTCTCTTCCCCTCCCTGGAAGTGTTCAAGGCCAAGTTGGGTGAGGTTTTGAGCAACCTGGTCAAGTGGAAGGTGTCCTTGCACATGGTGGGGGGAGGGTTGGAACTAAATGATCTTTAAGGTCCCTTCCAATCCATACCATTCTATAATGATTTTATGATGATGAAACCCTTTACTCTAACAAAAGCATTGGCACTTAAAGTGGTACTTAACTTTGAATAACCTGTATAAAATTAGACATGCAGATGTGGTACTTTTTGGAAAGAGGGAAGACTCAGTGATAATCATCTTCTCTTCCTCCTTTCAGTTCAAATGCTTGAAAAGGTACTTGCCAGCCTCCACTGCTTTGGTATTTGGTAATACACTTTAGTATCATTCACATGGTGCTAATAGCATCACAACAAGGGTAAAATTAAAAGTTTTTATAAATGCAGGAACTGTTTGTACTGTGATATTCTTAAGAACTATTTATAGATAGCAAACATTTTTTAAACAACTAGTTTTCATTTAAGTTTTGTGTTGAGTGGGTAGCCTTTTCTCCTGGAAGGAAGCATGGAAAATGTGGAAGAATGAGTTCATTGACAACAATGAATGCCATTCATCAAAATGTAGACAGTACTGTTTTGTGTTTAGAATACTGTCTTGGGAAGTCTAGTCTTTTTTTCTTTTATTTTTCTTTTTTTTTTTTATTTTATTTTTCTTCTTTTTTCTTTAATAAAGAAATTTTGGTCAGTGATTTTACAGAATCTCACCCAGTGAGATTTTGCATCCTAACCTGAAACAACCGTAAGAGTCTTCCCATTTAAGGTGTCCCAATGTGTAAACCAACAGCTTCAACTCTGGCCATTCTATCTACTTTAGGTAGTGGATTTAAGGTTCTATTTTTATTTTTTTTAAGTAAATAAAACAGAAAATATTACTTTTTAATCATTCCAAAGTTAATGATAATATGAATAACTTAAGTACTTACGCAGAAATTCACTAGAGCATTGTTCATAGTTTCTTACTTGACAACCAAAGCAAGTCATTGGAGGCTTTGCAAGCCAATTAAAACATTCACTTGAGAAAAAAATGTATACAGATCTAGGCAAAAAATAAGGGAACTTTTTAACCTTACACAGTAAAAAAGTAACTATTCCCTGGTGAAAAGCTGGACCACATACATATCTGGAGTTATTTGTCATCTCTTCTTGAGGTTTTAGAGATGAGCTGCAACTGGAATAGCATGCCAGCTGTTGCTGATCAGTAATTTGAGAGAACATAAAGAATACTTTCCTGTGGTCAGCCTTGTTCATGTACCTGTCCCTTTACTGTTCATGAGCTCAAGAAGGAATATTTTCCCAGCACAGGTCAGTAGATATTATCATGAGTACATTAGACTTTTTACTGGACACAAGTATAAATTGAGAGAGGAGTGACTGGAGAGCAGCCCTGAAGAAAAGGATCTGGGGGTGCTGGTTGGCAGCAGACTCAATATGAGTCAGCAGTGAGCCCTGCCAGCCAAGAAGGCAAACTGAATCCTGGGTTGCATCAATCACAGCGTAACCAGCTGGTCAAGAGAAGTGACTGTCCCACTGTGTTCAGCGTTGATACGGCCTCACCTTGAGTACTGTGTGCAGTTCTGGGTCCCAAAATTTAAGAAGGTTGTGAAGGTCCTTGAATGCATCCAGGAGGGCAACAAAACTGGTGGAAGGACTGTAAGACATATCCTATGAGAGGTGGCTAAGGACTTTGGGTTTGTCTAGTTTGGACAAAAGGAGACTGAGGGACAAAACAAAAAAACAAAAACAAAACACCCAAAAAACAATCCAGTCAAAAAGTTAGGTTCTAAACTGGCAAATGGATGACATTTAATGAGCTGTGATATTCAGGAGGTCAGACTGAATGGTCAAATGTTCTTTCTGGCATTAAATTGCCTGAAATCCCCAGCAGGGGGATTGGACTAAATGATCTTTCAAGGTCCCTTCCAATCCCTAACATTCTGTGATTCTGTGTGAAATCAATGACACATGAGGAAGCAGTGAAGGTAAAGCGAGTTAGGCATACTTTCCATAAAACAATGCAGAACTCTCATATACTGTCCAGAATCCTTCAGTTCGATGAGAGAAAATACAGGCTACTTAAAATTTATGTGAGAATTAAATGGTGTCACTTTTAATTCAAGTTCCGTAGAATTAAACTGCAGCATACTTTATTTGAGCACAATTAAAGGTAAAACATAACCCTTAATCTCTTAGGGATGTTTTTAACAGTCCAGAGAGCTTAATGGTATCAGTTTCCCTCAGCTATTTTTGCTCAACCAAGCACTTAACCTGTTTTCGGCCATGCAAGTCAATTTTATACTGATGGTAAAGAGGAGACATAAATGCCCTTTAATTATAGGGCACTGTGATATTAGTATTGTAAAAAGCCAAGATGCCACTAATAGAAAGAATTCTGGCAGGCTACTTTAGTTGGAAAAAAACCTAATTTTATCTGAACATACTGATTGTCTATAAGATCAGCCTTTGGAGTCCTTTTAAGCCAGTCTTCCAGTTGTGACTGAAAGCAAATGTGTGAAAATGTAGTAATAACACAACCTGTTCAAAACAAGGACAGCTTTTTGTGAATTGCAGAATTGAAGATATTGCATAGAGATCAGGGATTAAATAACTAGAATTTTAGCAAATTCTATATGGATATTACAGTCATTTTTATGGTATGCTTAATTGAAAATAAATTTTTTTTTTGCTTTATAGATGGATCAAACTATTTTGACCTGCAAAATGTTTGAATAAATTACCCAACATTAAATTGTTTCCAAAGCTGCAGACAGTTTTTAGTCTACCTCTCTACTTTACTGTAATATTCATGTTGTTCAGTGAATTCAAGGAAGACACAATAGAACAACCTAAATAGTTAAGATACTAAAGAAGACAGTGCTTCCTCATGGGTACTACTATTTAGCTGTATGAAGGACAGAAATTAATTTATAGATGAGTTCAAGGGCATCCTCATGCTTTGAGCCTCAGCAAGGCTAGCTTGTTTCTTCCCATAACTAGAACGTGACATTACGCTGGCAGTGTTACTGCTGTCATGCAGTAAACACTTGGCAGAGGAGCTTCACTTGCGCTTCTCAAAGCCACAAGATAGTCTCTCATTACTAAATCAAAGATTCTTGTAGTTCTTCTACAGTAAGAGCCAATCACTTAACTTCTAGTTAAGATTTTTATGGTACCACTTTGCACGGTGTCCATTGCATATCATGAATCCCCATTCTTTTTATCATGTCTTAAAATAACTTCAAAATTAAGCTCTAGGTTGCTAGGTGGAAATACTAAATTGTAGTGAAGATGATTAATAATGGAGTTCATGAGAATCAGTTAATATTGAAAATGTGTTTCTTTGAATGGAGGAGAGGGATTTAATCAGGACACAGTAGCAGTTTCCTTTTGAGATGTTATTCTGACATGATTTGTCCTATCATTAAAGTCTGAAGAGGAGACTAGAAATATATACGTCTCAGTTATTGCACTTGTACATAAACACCGGCTCAAACATTTACACATAGTTATATTGTACAGAAACATATACAAACAAATATACACACACAGAACACCCCTACACAGAGGAGTGGTATTCTGGGAAATGCGAAAATTACAGTGTTGGTGTCATCTTAATTCGGTTCCCCAGGGTGTGTATCAGGACACAGGGATCACACAGTCACAGCCTGTTTTCCATGCACTCTTCTAGTGCTCAGGAGAGCGTCACATGCAGCTGCATAGTGTAGTTCTTTTTCCTCATGGTTTAATATGTCTTTACCCAGTATTAACTGTGTACTAGCTGTGCTTATTCTCAATATAGTGGTGTGTTTTTTCTTGTGTTTTTTCCTCCTCAGATGTTCATTATTGTTTTGCCTGGATGATTTATAATATTAATGCTTCTTCTTCACAATGTCCTATGAGAAGTGAATATTAGTTCCCTTTTGCAGGTTGATGAGTGATAGATATGGAGATTAAAATTAGAAATGTTCACGGATTCTGGAAGTCCAGTTTGTGATGTTGAAAAACTAGGTCTTTTGCAATGTTATACAGCAGTTTAAATAATCAACATTTATCATTTTATGCACATGCAATTGTCAGAATTTCTGAGGACCTAGTACCAGGAAAATAAGGAAAAAATGAGCAGAGATTAATCTGATTTCAACAAATTTTACAGCATCACATAAAAATTCTGTGACTTGATCATATCTCCAGAGTGGCTTTACCTTAAAAATATGTTCTGTTTCAGTTCTGGATACATTTGCCTTATCCCTAAACACTTTCCATCTCCCATAGGCGATTAAGCAAAAGCTCCTGCAGTTCTCAGTCTTCTTCCTTGCATGTTCCAGAGTCATTTGTATAGCGGATCTGTCACTAAGCCAGATAAGGCTCCTATTAAAAAAGAAAACAGAAATAGAATTTAAAGATAATATGTTACATCCTTCAGAAATTGATCTTATGGCATCAGATACTTCAGAGTACCTCAGCAGAGCTGAGACACTCCAGATTCCCTCCCAAATGTGTCTTACTTGAGGAAATGGTTATATACATCATATAGTGAGAGTACTGTAGTGCTATACAACTGATAACAAGAGTTGTTAGGATCAGTATGGATCAGCTTTACAGGAGAAGCAGGCACAGATTGCCAGTTGATTTCACAGATACTTTGACAATCATTTCAGACTCTTCCCCCAGACTTCTCAACATTATGCTCTAGACCATATCAGTTGCTTGTTCCTAATCCAACTTGTTAGTCTTTATTATCCTGATTAATACACATCCTACCATTTTGTGAAATGTCTTTCTCAGGCTGTCTCCAGCAGCAGTTTCCCTGACCTTTTATCCCTTTCCCTGCTTTTTATCCACCTCTTCATCCATCTAGTCTGTTTTTCTTATCTCATTTTGCCCTTTTCATCTTTTTTCTCAGCATCTGCAGCTTTCAGGTTGTCTTGGCTATCCCATTTCAACTTTTTTATGCTGTTCCACCTTTTGACTTCTTAGACTCTTGGCCCCGTATCTGCTTCATCATTGCCTTC
>NW_010329361.1:36486-81820 GCF_000700745.2 Antrostomus carolinensis | reverse complement strand
GGTTGGTCTTTTTTTGGGGGGGGTTGGGGGATTTTTTGTGATAAGGTAATCTGTGCTGTTCTGTATCTGGGCTGTTCTAGTAAATCAGTCCATGATAAACTGCAGGAGCATGGATGTTTCCTGAGCCAAAACCAGTCCCTGTATTTTAAGTTTGTACATGGTTGTTTTGGTGTTGACTGCTGAGTTCTAAATACGTTGGTTTTGTTGCATTGACTGCTTTTGAGAAAGAAAATTATGTAATAAGTGATTCTGCTGGAAAATATTCTATTTTGCATGAAGAAGACTTAGTGGATTTAAATCAGTCTCTGAAGCTTGTGTGGGTGCAGGTATGTGTGCGCACATGTAGAATGAAAAATAATGTATATATATTTTTAATACAGCGCCTGAGTTGGAGTGATATGTTTTGTATCTCTTTCCAGTTAAGAGGGGATTATTATTTGTCTTTAAGGGTAGATCTTAATATCAAACCAGTTATGCTGTTGATAAAATAGACTTCTCTTGTGTGTGGGTTATTTATTTATTGTTGTTAATGTTAAATTATTGATCTAAGATGTGTTTTTGTGGAAGTTAGGTACCTTATAAAATAGGTAATTTTAAAATCTTTTTAAAAGAAATCCCTTCAAAACCTCAGGTGGTGCTTTGAGGTTTGACCTTTTTTCCTGAAGAATTAATATTTAATTAATTTGTCAAATTCTAATTAAAAATAGTAGTATCTTCTGTTATACTCTAGCTGTATCTAAGAAAAAAAGAGAGATCTGTAATATAGGACCTCAAGGACAAGCTGTAATATAAATTATTTGATTTGCAGGTCACATCCTACTTTATTACATAAAGACTAACTAGATCTACTAATGAATAATTATTACTCCATAAAATAAAGAGGGGAAAAGAAAAAGCCTGCAGGAGTGGAATACTAATTTGAGGTATCACTCTTAAAGTAAAAAGTAAACATTAAATTCTGAAAATTGCAAAGATAATTTTTCCATGTAACCTGATAGGGTAGTCCTTTATAACAGATTGAGTAGCTGTCAAATAAATTTGTAATTTTAGATGAGATGGGGTTTAGACCAATTTTAAGATACAGTCTTTATCCAAGCCTGCTCCCCTCCCCCCGGTGAAGTAGACACATTGTGCCATAGAATTTTGTTTCATTCCTAGTGTTTCTGCTGCAATGGTTACACAGATAGTTCACAGTTTCACTGTAATGGTTCTGTAGACTTCTCTGGGAAACTAGATGGTGAGTGAAATGTAGATATAAAATTATTTTTATTTTTAAAAAAGCTCGTTTACTAATAGTACTATATGTTTGCTGGAATCCTCTTGACTAGCCAAGATTCTTTCCCTTCCCCACTTTGTGCTTCATACTTTTGTTCTTAGAAGGGGAAAGCCCTTTTAGAGTCAGGTGTGAGTCCTGGGAGGAAAAAAAAATGTGTGTGTGTGAGCGTGTATGCGTGCATGCAGAATCATAACAGGCATTCGGTCCCAGCTGGGCAATGACACTAATTGCCCAGATCTCATGGACGCCTGTGATGCAGCATGCTCACTTTCTCTCCTTCCCTATCCTCTCCAGGGATTTTTAAAATGCAGTATTTGAATTTTGGTGAGTGGTAAAGACCCTGCCCTAGGACCCATTTGACAAATGAGAAGCTGTGCAGCATCAGCACCAGCCGACTGAGCCTCACTGAGTCAATCTCTCTCTCTACTAGTCAGCAGCTACTGTTGTGAGACAAGCTTCAGCTCTCTCTGTCATTGAGGAAGTTCCATTTGCTCATCAATAGGCTGCAGGCTGTGTCTTCTTTTTTTCCTTTCTGTTAAAAATTCGTAGTTTAAATCTACCAAGTTGCCTTAGCTGACAAATGAATGTAGGGGTCTAGCGCAGGGGAAAAAAAAAAGGCATTGAAGAAATACTGTTTCTTACTGAAATAATCTAAAGGGAAAAAAAAACGTAGTGACAAGATAGGGCAAACGTGCTTGCATGCAAGCCCCCTCGCTTGTTCTACGTAGACTTCAGAGCAACACCATGCAGCATCCCCTTACGGGTGCAACCTGCGTGGCACTGCCGAATGTGGGCATGTGTCCCCAGCTCTCCTGTGCCTTGACTTTTATGTACTTACAGCAGGTAAGTTTGCTTAACTTTTTCTTTTCCTATAGTGCCTGCTTTGTCAGCATCGTTTGGGGGATTTGTAATCTTGGAGATTTTTTTTGTGTGTGAATAGACTGTATAAATGTCTCCCACTGTGTGGAGTGGATGTTGTGCCTGCACTTAAGAATGGTGAGAGTGAGTAGAAAATATATTTTAGCAGAGCATCAAGCCTTTGCATATTTTTTTTTCAATGCCTTTATTGATGCTGTTTATAGATCTTTAACACAGTACTTTGACTGCATGTCTCATGGATACTGTAGCAGAGTTTCAGCCATAAAGGACTGTTCTTTATTCACTTGCAGGCATAAATTATACTTCTAGTGTAAATGTGCCCAGTGGCAATTTTGTTTAAGCCTTCTTTGAAGCCAGGAATTTTAGGTCTGTGTTGAAACATGCTGCTGATTAAAATCAAGCTGAATTTTAGTTCACAGAAAAAAAAAAAAAAAAAAAGAAAAAGAAAAAAATTATAAAGCTTTATCTGTGTGGAAGTATTCTTTCTATCACTGAAGTATGTTGGAATGGGTTTAAAAAAATGTTCTGATATCAGCAAAACAAAACCAATTTCTAATCCATTTTTAAGATTTTTTTTTTAATTAATTACATATAATCTTTGCTTCTAGGGGTTTTTTAAGTATTTCACCCCTCTCCCTTGCCATATTATTTACTAATTGATACCCTCTCTCTGTCAAAATATGAAATAAATAACTGGCTAATGATACATTATTTTTTAAACTAGTACTTTGAAATTATAATTGTATTCTACTTCTCTATTTTATAACTGAGTGCACTGTTATAGAGAGTCATCTAGTAAGTATGTAGAGCCAAGACAGAAATATGTTAGCATGCAAAAATGATTAATCCTGTTTATTCTGTTACTTTCTGCTGAAACTTAGGAGAAAAAAAAAAATGCCTACTGTAACAAATAGGGGCATTTCTTCCAACTTCCACTACAACAGTCATATGCATATTGACTTCCATGAAGCAGTCTCTAACTTTATTTCTGTATTTACAAATGCCTGGAAGATGTTTTACAGTATTTCTTTTTGTTCCTAAAGATAATATAAAATAGATTTAAATCTTATTTTTATTTCGGAGTATTTGTTTTCTCTTACTGCTGAAAGAACTGAACTCAAGTATTTGCAGGATATAAACCCTTCTGCAGCTTTTTTTCCCCTTAATAGTGTAGTATAAACCACTTCTGACTTACAGCATGGGAGTGCATAATAAAAGATTCTTGTATACGCCCTAGATTATAAATGTATGTGGGAGGGATTCATATGTCTGCAATTAAAATTTGCATCAGATAATTATGATGTATTTAATATTTAAATAAATTTCATGGCATAATTAAAATGTATGTTCTTAGTTGGTCTGTATTCTGGATATATTTTGGAAATGACATTTCTAGATCAGCTTTAATTATACAGTGTGACTTGTGCACTTACTGGTTGTATACAAAATGTAGTCCTGTATTGTGTTGCATTTGTTATTTTGAGTTTGCCAAACAGCAATTTCTATGTAAAGATCCAGCTTTTGAAAAGAAAAATGTGAATTAAGGTGAGAGGTCAAGATGGCCACACAAGGAGCTAATAAAGGGTAATGTAAAGATGGGGTTAGGTGCTATAATAACCTTCCTGTGTGAGCTGTTGCAGTATCATTATGCAAACACATCTATAGTATGGCACTGCTTTTAAGGTTTAAGAAACTGTGCAACCATAATGATTACTTTAAAATAGTGAATTCAATTCCATCTATTCCATTTGAGAGAGAGATGAGAAGTGGTTGCTAATGCACTTTACAAAGTGCTATATCTAGCGGATAATTTTTAACTCTTTAACTGGATTAACTGCCACACTGAATGTATCTTTTTATTTTTGTTTAAGTCTTGGCTTTCTCATCTGGTTAATCCTATTGTCAGTTTAGAATCATTCTGCCTCTACTGTTCACAATTTTGTGTAAGTTAAAAAGTTATCTGAATTCCTGATGATAATTGGTAGGTTCAAAATTCTGTGCTTGTTGCTTCTTTTGGTCGCTGGTTGGCATTTTAGTTATTCTGGATTCCTGGAGAGTCAGATAATTATAATCTTAATTCAGATATGATGTCTTATTTTATGTATTTGGTTAAGTATTTCTTTAGAAGCAATGTTACTTCATCTCAAAATTATTCAGGCAGAAAGATAGTAGTTGGTGACATTGCCTATGAAGCTAATGTAACATGGTTCTGGTTTTAAAAGGTTAAGAAGCGTTTCGTATTTTTGAAAAACATTAATAAACTTTTACCATGGCTTTTTAAAAAAACAAATAAATTTCCCATAGCTGATAATTTCTAGCAAACCTACAAAAATACCTATGTTATATGTTTAGTCCAAATATCACTATTTCAGTGAAACTGTAAATATTTTTATCACTCTATAAAGTTATCTATCGATCTTAAACACTGTTAACCTAAAAGATTTATCTGGCAACTTAATAACTAGAGATTCCCCCTGCCTGTGGACCCTGTGACCAGCAGTATATGGACATTATGTGAACCTACTGAGTATTTTTTTCCTCTAAAAGTTGCACTTCGGATGTCTGCTCCCTTGCACCTCAATTAAAATGAATTCAGACATCTGTATTACATCTGACCTCTCTCTCAATTGTTAAACTTTACTATCTATTTAGAATCTATGAAAAAATGTATTCTCTATTTTTGTGTATATCTGCTAAATACACTAATATTCTGTCATATTTAAGTTTTATAATTGAATATATGTCTTTCCTGAAGGACTATGAAAGGCATTACATTCTTCTCAGGATGGGCAAACCAGTCTTCATGGCAATGAATATTTATGTAGCCATGAGGATGGTGGTTTCTGTAAATGACTGCCAAAACACAGATTTTCCTAAATTATTAATACAGCTCTAAAGTAGGCCGTTATTTATTTGTTAAACTAACAACACTTGGTCAGTTTGTTTAGTGTACATGGATAAATTGTTTTCCACAGTATACCCCCAGAAGTGCTCTACTAATTTGTCCAGTAATAGAAACTTAAGTATTTGCTCTGCTATCTTCCAGATTACATATGTATATAATGTTTTAAGAACTGAGGAACTGATTTTTGTTTAAAAAACAGTCTGTGCATACATGATACTTTACCTAAAAACATTTAAAGCTTAACTGTTGAAAATAAATACAGAGGCCTAGTTCACGTTACAGATTTAACTGTCAAGATACTCACTTGAAAAAGGCAACAAAAACTGAAGGATGCTTCTGAGTTAGTTCAGATATTTGAAATGGTCCAAAATTATTTGGATGTTATCTTTTACTAAGATGCTTCTAACTTTAGAAATCCAGAGTTTTCAAACAACATTAAAACCAAAATTACTGTATCAGTGGCAGCAACAAATAGAAAGAGGATATATGATTTTGATTTGGAAGATTTTACCGTTTTATTTTAAAGGTAGGGACAATTGGGAAAAGCATAGGTGTGTTTGGGTTAGAATTTCACCTCATGTCAATATTTAAAGATACAGGAAAAGGGAACTCGGATTTCTTGTGCACCCAATCATTTGATAATGCTTTATGGTGTTAGAAACAGCTAAGTGCATCTATTTTCTATTCTCCTTAATATGACACATCAGTGTAAGAAATAATTTCTAACCAGACGCTTACATCAAATGCTAGGTTGAAGTAATTTTTACAGCAAAATGACCGCCTGTAAGTTCTGATTTAGTGTACATTAATGGAAGCTTAGTTCTGTTAACTGTTATTTCCCTATGATACATGTTTGCCTGGACGTAGGGTTATTTAGTTGGTATTTTCTGAGTAAAGTAACAAAGTCAACTGTGATTTTAAAAAAAAAAACAAACAAACAAAAACAAAACCATGTAACGTTCCATGTCATAGCATCCAGTGCTCCTGTCATGATTTGAAAATTGGTAATTTTTTTTTTCTGTTTAATGATGATAGATGTGCTTTGTTTTAAATAGTGAAGTGGTTTGTACAAAGGGTAATTCCTCTTAAATGGAGCAATTGCTCATAGTGGACATTCACAGATCGAAAACAATTGAGCTGAAACTTCAATATCAACCTTTTCTGTCTTTAACAAGAAAGTAGTTCACAGTACAGCTCTTGTATCAATGATTAAAAGAATCCACCATGAAAACAAAACAAAAACCAACAAACCCTCCATCTCTACCCCAGCTATCCCATTAGTGCTTACATGGTAAATTAGTGTAATTTTATTTGGGCCTTAAGCATTATGACTATGGAGAAAAGCTGAATTCCCCACTCGGTTACTTATGTCATGCTTCTGGATCTGATGATTTATAGGAGTCTGAAAGACTTTTTATCACATTCTTTCTTCATGGCTTAATTCAATGTTGATTTATTTGGTGGCCTTTTCAATTGATGTAATCAATAGTGTCAATAATGGAATAAGGATTAGAACCGATTATCTTTGTGCTAAAATTGTGTAAAGAATTAAAGTGGATGAACAATTCCTGGATACAGTTTACCTTTTTTATAGACCACAAGGACATCAATTGCTGAATTGCCACGATTGCAGTCACAGTTTTAAGTATGCCTTTTGCATTTTATACTTTACTCATTCTTCAAAGGATCAGGTATATTAGTTGAATTCACTAACTGATGTTTTATGATGGCACTGTTTAAACCTGTCTTGAGAACACTGCCTTTCTTTACCGAGTCCATTTATAGTACTCACTCTGTGGCTCTCCTGTAAAATCAGTTAATCTGGCTTTAGTTCGTGAAAATTTTAAGCATCTGTTAGCTTACAAATTGGAGTCTTTGCACAATTTTGTTCCTCAGTCTGCTATTTCATGGCAATTTTCATGTGAGAACATACAACCTCTGCTTATGACTGCATGAG
Source organism: Antrostomus carolinensis (assembly GCF_000700745.2). NCBI lineage: Eukaryota > Metazoa > Chordata > Aves > Caprimulgiformes > Caprimulgidae > Antrostomus > Antrostomus carolinensis. The sequence continues at coordinate 74,803 of NW_010329361.1, read as the reverse complement.
TGAAAGGAAGTCCACGTTACTAATGCTCACTCACCATCTGTTTTTCTTACAGCTGGGCCTTGAATAATTGTCCAGTAGCTGATGGACTGAGGGTAGGCAATCTTTTCAGGGTTTTCTGATTCATTTAACCAGCTTCACTGCCCCAAGAGAAACATAGTGCTTGTTTATTCGTATGTGTAGGGTTAAAAAAAAAAAAAAGTGTACTTTGTCAGATAAATTACAGTCCTCTGTTAAAACAAAAAAAGAATTGCCATGCTGCAGCCAGTGTCATGCGAATGTGTGTGCACCTGAAGGGCAGTGTGGCACTCCGAGGGAATTGTAGTGCCCGGCTGAAAGGGACCTCAAAGGGTGGGACTCTAATTGTTGCCTCCAGAAGTACTGTTAATGCAGAAGTAAAGAATGATTCCTTGATATCCTGTTTATCTTAATTAGGGTGAATAAGATCGTTTGCTATTCACCAGTAAACTTCGAAGCTTGTATTTGAGACTCCACCTCTGAATTTACATGTTTACATATCTTTTGTCTCACAAGAGCTGTTGTGTTGTTTTCCAGGGACTAATGAGAAGTGGCTTAGAGATCAAGTGCTATAGCAGCACTTACTCTGAATAAGGGCTAGTTTGGGGCATTTAACTACAGCATTGTCAAACAAGGTCAGTCTCTTCTCACAATAGCGAGAGGAGGTGCTTTAGTTAAGTACTCCCCTCTTTAAATACAAGAAGAAACCCCCCTTTGCCCCCCTCCAAAAAAAAAAAAAAAAAAAAAAAAAAAAAAGAAAAAAAAAACAACACTGAAACCACACACACACACACAAAAACCCGCAAAAAACAACCTGAAACACAAAACACCCCCAACCAACCAGAATCAGCTAAGAAGGTTACTTGCTGCTTTGGAGAATAAGAGCAAGAGCAGATGTAAAGGAGCTTCCATGTGGCAGAAGCAGGTGAATATTTTTGGCTTAGAATCATTGTTTTTATAATGAAAAACTGAGCTCTTTGAACATTTTAAAACACTTAGCTGAAAAGTAATGACTGGGTTTTCTGCTTTGAGCTATTCGTAAATTGTCACTATTCATTGATATTTGCTAAATATGTATATGGATGGTTATTTTCTGAAAAAAATGTGTGGTATTTTATGGCAAGGAAAGTGTGCGTTGGTTATTTAAGTGGGGATTTTTCTCAGTGCAACTTGTAGATATTTCATTTAAGTTGTTTAGATTTTTTGACCAGTAGCCATTAAATACTAGTCTATGAAGTTTTTTGGTTTTCAGTGTGTGTAAATAAATACTAGCATCATGTTAATATTCTGTTTAAAATATTTTTGAAGTTTTTAATAGGTGGTATAAACTAAAGTGATGAAAATTGTGACACTAGAATTTATCACCTTGCTTTATAGAGTTAGAATAATGCTAGTGGAAAGGAGAAGTCAACACCCTCTAAGAATCCTTCAAGCTTTCCTGCCTTTTAAAGGTGTATGTGTGATGGATTTATCAGTTTTTAAGTGTGATGTGTAGTACAAGAGCTCTCCTGAGGAACTCCTGTCATTTCTTTGCTAGCATTGCTCATTTACCTCTGAGTTGCCTGGTGCAGCGCCATTGACTTCTTTTACATTTTGCTTCCCCTCCTACTCTGTCAGTGCAGCAGCCCAGTGAATTTAATTAGAGAAAATAGCATATCTAATATCTATAGTATCTTCACTAGTTAGTTGTAGTTGGGCCTTTGGTCTTTTGCACTATTGCAGGCTCCAGCTGTGGAGAGATCTCACTGTGTTTTGATCCTGCTCTTTCTCATTGCATTGAACACATGCAGAATCAAAATTAGATACTGTAGTAAGAGCTGAAGCATTCAGTGAATTATTTTTTGTTCTCAGTGAGTCACTGATTGTTATTTCCCCCCACCTCCCATATGGAAAGTAAGTGTGTGGTACTTTAGAATTTAAATACTTGGGATGTTCAGATGCTCGTGTATAAGAATGCAAGTGCTTTCATATTAGACCATTTTAAAAATGTACCTTTTAACCCTTTATGTCAAATACACCAAAAAGTCTTGGTGTTCCTATCTGTAACATCTTGAATATGCCATTTTTGTAACAGTGCATAAATTTAATAGTATCATCTCATGTATATTTGAGAGGTGTGTGTATACTTTCTGATTTGCCTTGCCTTGATTCCATACTGACTTGCACTAACATTTACTATTATGATGATGTAGTTTTGAAGGTTGCTTCTTTGGTTTTGGTTCTCATAGGCCTCTTTTACAGCTATTTTTTATTATCTCTACTGTGACCAGTAAGCCTTCTGTAAATTAAATAGTTAATTACAGGCATTGATTATGAGCATGAAACTTCCTTTACAAACAAGGAGAGAGAAGAAGTTTTAAGGTATAAGCTTATGTTTTTGTAATGGCACTGTCTTTCATAAGACAGTGTGAATTTAAAGTATATGTTTGAAGTAAGTTTTAGTAAGCATTACAGCAGGAGGCAAAAAACCTGTTAAAAGTTCTCCCAGAGAATAAGATCTTGTCAAAACAGAGGTAGCGTGAAAATTTGGAGGTGAAAAGAAGTCAGGCAGCCCATATATTCAATGAGTGTCCCCTCCTTTCTTAAGCTTTTTTTCCTTGTCATGTATTAGTCCTGTCTCTGGGATGTTACATGGCTGCATAGCTCAATTAATGCTCTATGGCAGGAGGAGGAAAAAAATGTCTCTCTCTTGTCAGAAGCGAAGTTATTTACTTTCAAAAGCTGACAGAATAGCACTGCAGGGGCTTCATTTATTTCCGTTCAGAATGTCATTATTGTGTAATGCAGAGGGACTTCTGCATGGATTGCAGGCTTATTCTTGTAATCTTGAGTCTGCTGGATGGCTGCATAAGTGTAAAATGGCACACTGGAACGTTTCCCTGATCTGACTTTAGCTTGTTCACTTTCGCACAACTGCATTCCAGGGGTCTTAAATATTTACTGGTTAGATGGCGAAAAATTAGTTTGTCAATGGTGCTGATGCTTGATATGTTGGGAATCGTGCTCTGGCCTAATGGAAAGACTGATTGTATCCTTAGTTACCTTTATGATGTGTGTCATTGTTCCTGATGGGTAGCATATGGTTGGAGACTGCTTTTTCAGCCTTACTCTCTCTGTCATACTCTTTAGTTTTTCTAAGTCTAGCCCCAAAAGGAATATTTCAGTGCAGAATATTTATAAAGAGTACTTGCTATTTCATTTCAAAGTCTGAAAAAACATTCAGCTTTTTTGTTGTTGTATGTACTTCAGAGGCAAGATAAGTATTTTGATGTTCCCTGTCCCAGTTCAGTGTGTGTTGCTGCAGGAATACAGGAGCGTAATTCCAAGAGTTTTGGTTTATCTTTCCTTTCCTGTTGCTACCATGTTTTCCAGCTCCACTTAGAACAGCACGCTTAGCACATGTACATGAAATTGCCTGTTGCTCTGTGGAAAGATTTTTGGTCCATGTTAAGTAAAAACAGTGATACAGGTAACTTGAGGAGTTCCATGTGCCCTGGCATTGCCCTTCTTTCTGCATGCTCTAAAAAAAACCAAAAACCAAAACACCAAAACCCCAAAAAACCCAAACCAACCAACCAAAAAAACCAAAAAAACCCAACTTAATTTGGAGAAGAGTCACCTTTTCAGTGATGGGTGATAGTTGATTTTTTTTTTTTAAGACTAACCTCATTTTCAGAAGCTTTTTTCAGTTTAAAGTAGTAAACTAAACATTTTAAAAAATTCACAATTTATTCATTAGTAGTAGATTTTACTTGAACAAAACCTATCTTTAAATGAAGGGAAAAGGGTTCTATTTCTAAATGAGCTTGCTTGCTTCTTTCCTCCTTTTCTCTTCCTTTATTTGCAGACATAAAATCCAATAAATTTCTGTTGCAGTTGCTGGGCTTGGGGGAGAAAAAGGAAAGGAAAAGTACAAAGCTATTGGGAAGCGTCAAACACAGAGAATGATGAAGTACATTTCATAGCAGCCAATTCCAACCCCAAAATCCCTGTTGTGCAGGAAGGCTTTCCAGCTCACACAGGAAATTCAGGCATTGCACAGCATAGTATTAATGATTTATACACACCGCACCACTGCTTTTGTTCACTAGCAGAGCCAGGTTGTGTTAATAAAGGAATTTCAGGGAAAAGGGTCCCGGCATGCTGAGTTGTTTTGCTCAATGTGGTGCATGCTGCCTTCATAAATCAAAGGAATTTAGTGCTTTACAACCTTTCAGAGCTGCTGAGGGTGGTTGTTTTATATATTTATATATTTATTTTAATCTGATTCACCTAGGAATATTTTCATTTCTTTTCTATAAAGAATGAATGAACTACTGGATGAGATCTATCTCAGCTGTTTTAGGGTTGATTGGTTTGCTTCACAGTGGCATTATACTTCCATTTGTTTTCCATTTGGTATTTATGCTTTATAGCGTTGTCTATGGGAAAAGGCTGGCATGGTTTTATTAACAGCGATGCAGATCACATTATATTCTGTCTTGTTTCTTAGAAATAACTAAATAAAATGTAAAAGTAAAATGTTTGCAGTAAACAAAGCAATTTTGTATTCTTTATCTAAAATTAAAAATTTAATAACACTAAAGCATTTATCATTTCAAAATCAAGATTTTTTAATTATTGTTTTTTTAGCAAAAATACACTTCCATGTTCTTTTGCAATACATGTGAGTGTTAATTTTTAAAGCTGTTTGTTTTAATCTGGAAACTTTGTTTCCCAATAGTAGCTGCAAGATTGGGGACTTCATTGTGTATAAATTCACATAATGATTCTTTTTGAATAGTGGATTAATATTGATACTACTGAAGAAAGTATGTATCTACATTTGATTGTAGAAATGAAGATAAAGAAGGATGGTCTTAAAAAAACCTCTTAAATTGCGATGTGAAATAGAGTATTAAACAATGTTATGGGACATTCTCCTAGAAAAAAAACACTTGGTTTGATATGCGTGGAATCTAATCTTTACTTTCCATTACTGTTTTACAAGGGGGTGGAGGGTAAAAAATAATTACAGGGAACGTGTTTTGCAGTTAAAGGGATTCTGATCTTCCAGGGGAATCTTAAGGCTTTGGATTACACAGCAGGCGTGGTGGTTTTAGTCTGGATCATTCAGAGTCATTGGTTCCTGTGCCTTTTGCTTACAGAAAACGTGACTGCCCTGTCCTGGCTGTTACAATAGGAAATACGGTTCCCTCCTAGCTTTATGAAAGTCAACAATGTGGGAACCAGGACTGCAGAAGATACAGCTACTTACTACTGAGAGGAGTTTTCTGTTTGTTCTGTACTCTGAAGGCAGATAAATACCTTCTTTTCCATTTTCATCACTGGTGTAAATATCACAGATTAATATAGGACAGGTGCCCAGTAAATGAGGTTTATGTTTATAGAGTACCATTTTTGTATTTGTTTGTCCTCTGTTATTTGGGTGCATGAGTGTTTCATTGTATTTAATTATGTCTGTGAGGCACAAGACAACAGTCAACATCTGCTCTATTGTTTCCTTGGTTTACAGATAGCTTTGATGGGTTATTAAACAATCTATTTTTCAAACAGAAAACAGGGAAACAAGCTGCACCCATATTATGTTATTTTGTAAAGGTACATTATGTAATTAGTTGTCTAGTATTTGCGCAATAATATTTTATTTTGGTTGAATAAATATTACTCCATTAAAAAAATAGGTGATGATCTCAAGCAATTTTTATTTAATAGTGAATTTCTAGTTTATAATACGTGGGTTAGGTTGATTTCACCACCACTAAATTGATTTCACCATACACTTTTTATATTTAAATAATGCTTTTGAGTTCTGAATGCTAATGCAGAAATTAGAAATGTGTATTAACTTTCATTTATTACCAAAACAGCTACTGATGAACTCCTACTGTTTACAGAGAAAGCATTAATTAACTTGAATTATTTTCGATGCTAGTTGGGGAAGGCAATGCTCAAACTGCTTTTACTCTCACAGATCTTACTCAGGGCAGAAAACCCTTGGTACTCCCCTGCCAAAAGAAGTTACACTGTACAAGCAGGGAGACAACACTGTAGAACTTGACTCTTCTACAAATACAAATAGATTTCTTGTTGGAAGAGTGCTTGTTCCATTATCCATTTTGAATTTTTTGTTTTGTTTTAATGTACCTGTCAACTGTTTCTTTATGTACCACTGATGTCCACTGTACTCCCTCTGGATGGATTAATGTAAATCACTGAAAAATTCCAATTACACAGCAAGTGATTGTTTCTGCCTCAAAAATAAAATGTAGAAGAAAATTTTCCAGACACAAATAATGCAAAAAATCTTAAAAATTAGGCCTTCTGTAGTTTTTATCATTGCATAAAGTCACCTATTAAAAATGTTTAAGGAAGAACATCAGTTTGTAGTATTTTCATGGGTCTTGAGCTGCCACTGTGTGCTATGGGAGAACCACAGCTATCTATAGCTCTTTCTTACATGTGTATATTTGAGGCCTTTGAAATGCTGTTAATGTAATGTGGTTGTTCACACAGGTTTTCCATTGAAATAAGGTTGTTCAATATCACTTTAACATTATCTAAACTATCCCTTGTATATACATAAAGAGCAGAATTCAAAGGAAAAAAGAAAAGTATAAGCATAGTTACTCAGAAAAGTATGCATTATTAACTCAGTTAGGGCTGATGTTCCAGGTGCTTGTTTAAATGTCATTTTGCAAAGTGGCATTCAGTTTTTAGCATGGAACAAAAATACACTTTTTTGTGCAAGGGCTTGTTAGAAATGCTTCCTAATCTCCCTCTCACCTGTCCGTGTGCATCTGCAGCAAAAGTTGGGAACGTAAAACAGGGATTTCAAATCTGTTCCTTCAAGTGTCAGTAAATCCTCCCCAATAGATTTGGAGGATTACACTTGCAGTTTTAACTCTCCACAAACATGTGGCAAATGGAAACTCAAACAGGAAGTGCTAAACACAGTCTTCTAAAAAATGAGGGAATGCCAAGGTAGCACTGTTTGTAGGGAACTTTGTTTTCAAGGTGTTTTCAGAAACTCACTGCGGGGTGGGAGGAGAAGGAACTGTGGTTTTGTTTGGGTTTTTTCCTATAAAGTTTATTGCTAAATGGTTTGGTAGGGTGTGTCTCTTAGGAACTGCTCATTATAAACAAGTACATAGGTTTGTATACAACCAAACAAACCGTGTGTGAATGTGTCTTCAAATGCATACATGGGAGTAGAGCATTCACTGTCTTTTTTCTGGTATGCCATGCAGAAATGCGTTTTAATGGGAGAGAACCAGGATCAGGAATTCTGCTGGGGTAGATCAATACCATTTATTAAATTCCACTAAGGATGCTATCCTTGGCCTTGCTGTAAAATTAATGCATTGTACAGTTTATGTGCATTCTCTCTCATCATCATATTCTTTTATATTTTGCTTGAGAATAGTTTTAAGTACTTATTTATACTAAAATTTTACAAGTGATGTGTGCCCACTTCCATCAGAAAATGAACTTTGAAACTGCTTTATGGAAACTCTAAGGGAAAGTGTTGTTTTCACAGATCTGTGAAGGAAGCTGAGTTACAGCAGGCAGCATCTGATCTGTGATAGTGGTGGACACTGGTTATTTGGATAACTTCACGAGGAATTAGGGCCATGGAGCACAAAACTGTTCAGTGTTTTGTTTTTATATTTTCAAAGAGCTAATGAGGGCTGAAGAGTACAGGATAGGGATTCAGGAAATTAAGCTCTTTTCCTAGCACCACAAGTGGCCAAATAGATCAGTAGACAACAATAAAGGTTGTTAAGTTCCATTGCTTATGCAGTGGTACTGGATTACACAAGTGTCGAAGGAAGCAGGCTGTGAAGGAGACCTGTCACTAAGAAGAAATTGCGAGAATTATAAAAACCTTTGAAACTAGTTTCTGTAAGAATTCACTAGTCCCAGTTGACTCGTTAATTATCTTGAAATCTGACAGTTCTGTAGAAGCAGCTATGTAGCACTCTTCTGTCATGGCAATACCAGAGAGATGTTCCAATAATAGCCTTTAAAATCCAGATGTGCAGCAGTTATGTCTGTGGGAACGACGGGATAGGAACTTTCAGTGCAGTTCCTGTTTGTTGAGCAACACAAGTCAAAACTTGCAAGGAAATATTACATTTCTTATTTTCATTTGTTGCTGGTGTTCAGTGATGTGCATTTTGGTGTTTAGCTTTTTACTAAACAGTATTATGGGTTGCATTTTTTCTGGTTAGGGACAGGTTACTATTGAAAAATCTTGAGAAAAGTTAAGACGCTCTCTCAGTCAAAGAGTTTAAGTTAAATTTTTGGTGTCTGATGGTCCTATGTTGCATTGCAGGAGAATTGGGCACATCTCTGGTCTTAGAAGGAGACTACTGCCTCTATGTCTTATTTCTTGCAGCAATTAAGTCTTACTCGTATCCAACAGATAACCTTAAGACCAGCTGAAGTGAGCTAAAGTACTGGTTTCAATAAAAATCATCCTGTTCTGTTGTTGCCTTTCTCTGTGCAAATTTACACCAGTCCTTTGCTGGTGCACTGCAAGGGCGCTGACGAAGGTTGATTAAAACCAAATGAAGATTGGTTAAGAGAGAGATTAAGAAGGGCATCCTTTCTGTGTTCCCTTCTAATATAAAATGGAATTAACTGAAAGTAAGAAAGTTGATAAAAGTTGAGAATGAATACCATCTGGTATTCATACAAGTGTTATGGTTTTCTGTTCTTTGGTGCTTATTCTATCCTCTTCTGTTATTCTGATTAGTAGCACATCTCCATAGGTTTACATTGTCCCGAGCAAGTTGTTGTGAGAGGTAACATTAGAAATCAAGTATTCACATGAATTCAGTATTCACTGTGGTTGCTGAAGAAAAATCACCTGCTTATTAGAATAGTTATTTAGAACTGGAATTTATAATGAATAAGTAGAATACTGTCTAGGAGATCTTGGGGTAAGGGAGGAAAGAAAAGACATGATGTGATTCTTTAAGGTGAGATGTATTCACTGTATTACCAGGAAGTGTTGTTGAAGCTTAATCCAGGGAACTTCATTCTTTCAAAATACTTTTCCTGTGTAATAGCTGTTTGAATGAAAGTGCCTGCAGAGAGTACCAGAGCAATTCCCCTCACATTGACCTGGCCTCATTCCCAGACCCTCAGGCTATGGGCAGAAGAGATCTGACCCATCTCAGGAAAAGGTGGGTACTCTTGTGCTGTGGAATCTCTTGGCTGCTTAGGCCACGCACAGCAGCTACCTGTAAGACACCAAACTGAGTTTAGGAGTGATGGCTGAATTGCTGAACATGGGATTAAGTGTGTCTCCGAACAGTTGTGTTAGGAGATACCTGTGAGACTGAAATGACATCAGATAGAGTAGCAATAAAGTTGAAAAAGCTTTCTTAACTTTGTGGTATTCAGATTTGAAGGCAAGCTTCATATCAAGTGTGCCTTCTGATGCTCTCAGCCAAATCCTGCCTGCCTCAGATGCTTCTAGCTTGTACTTCTTGGCTAAACTTTGGTACTTTTAAGTAACTGCTGCTGGTGTCTTGAATAGGGCTGAATTATAGCTAGCATTACATCTAATGCCTTCAAGTCTGGATATTTTATCTCTGGAGAATATTAAACTTGCCAGTTCTGAACAGAAATTCCCTCTGATGCCTCTGAAGACCTGTAGGGTCTTTATTATTTTGGGGTTTTAATAGGTTATTTCTCCCAGGCACCCTGCTCACTTAGGATATCTACCCTATGCTGGTTTCTGCAATCAAACCATTACACTTGGCGTAGCAGGGTGCTTGAATGATGTATTTATACAGGCAGGAGGCATGATTTAATGCCATCTCATGATTCACCATGCAGTCCTATTAATATGGCTTTTACTCAGGGGAATAAGTAGCTGTTACTTGTCAGCAAATCCTGTGTGTATTAAGTGGGTGAAGTTGTATTGAAAGATCCTCACAGTGATACTCTGCTGTTCCCAAGGGAAGCAAATGAAAAACTTTACTTAGACGAATAATGAATGTGCTAATTGAGGTCAAGAAGAAGTCATAGCTTCCTGTGATGCAGTCGTCAGAGTAGGCTGACTATACAATAAAGAGAAGTCCGTTTGACCAGATTTGTCAATGAAAATATGTAGCTGTCATCTCCACACAACCAAAACCTGATAGATGACGGTGACAGGTGGATGGCTTGTCCGTCCTAGAATACACTGTTACATTCCTGAGATACTGTTTTATGCATGTTGGTGTCAACAAGAAGATGACCATGAACTGATACTGGGACTGGTTGTGTGCTCAAGTGTTGGCAAAAATCCTGTGTGGAATGGATGATAACCTATCATGACATTGCTTGGGCATATCAATAGGCTGCATTGAGAGTAGATATTGATTAGAAGCCAGTCTGTTCCTGATTTGCAAAAAAAAAAAAAAAAAAGTATTTTGTTGCTGCTGGTCTGTATTTGCAAATGAATGTACCCAGAGGGGAAGATGACAGCTTACTCCTACCTCCTACCTGTTGGCAAAATACAGGCAAAAATACATATGTCTTGGGCATCTTATATCCAGCATATAAAAGAGAAGAATAAATGAATGAGATTAAAGAAGAGATGTGAAAGTATGATAATAACACATATTTTGTGAAATACATATATATATAGCCTGACATTTTAAGAAATATATATGTAGTACTATTTATAATGCCACTGGAAGATGTCTGTCATTTTCAGTAGTTTGGCTATGTAACTTCACAAATAGAATTCTCCAGGGCCAAGGAGCTGCCCTACAGATGGCTTACATGTGTGCTGCACCACTTTTTGTAGCTTTAGAAGACCATTTTCTGTGTGACATCTTGCACAGTCTAATGTTATCCTTTCTTCTAGTTCAGTGCCTGGCACATTAAATAGCTCAAGTTCCCAGATTCATCCTACTTTAATTTTGACATGAATGCTGGCACAAAAAGACAAATCTGGTTGTGAGTCAGAATCTTTCTAATTCATATGAAAGCACAGATAAGTCAGAAGGCACCTGTTTGTTTGTTTTTTCAGGGAGTAGTGGTTCACAGCTTGTTCTCCAGTTCTGTGCCATGATATGTATGGATGATGACAGGTCCTTATGTTTCTCTGCTTTGCCAAAGGGAAGTCCAGCCACAGAGGCATCCCTTAACTCTGTTTTTTAACCTGCTTCATCTCTCTAGCATGCATTTATCGCCTCTGTAAGTGAATGTGTTTTGCAACTCACTGAAGGGTAAATCACTCTGTCTGCTATAAGGAGACAAATATGTATCTCTGGCAGTCTAGTCTAAGCAGGAACTGAGGGTTTCTAAGCATGTAGAAGAGCACAAGCCGTTTTTGTGAAACTCTCTGCCTTTGTACATTCCTGAAAAAGTGAAGCTAAGTAGATGTATACATTTTGAGTGTGTGTGTTGTTTCATATTACTGTCATAGGTGATGATCTTCATGTACCAGACACAGTTTTCTTCAAAAGGAATTTACAGTCTAAGATGGTTACAGATGTACAGCTGACTTGCAGAGGAACAGGGATATTGGTTATCATTCTACTCAGCAGTTAGTTCATCCCCCAGTCGGCGTTTTCGTGTGTCATTCTGGCAAGAGGAAGTTTTATGGGCTGAAAGAGAACATTCATAGGTGTTTATAGAAAAGTTTTTACCTGCTATCAGGAAGTTAGAGGAGAAAGCATCAGTGTCATTTTGAGTATGGTTAAGAGATGAAGAGCATAATATTCAAGGCAATGTGAAGAAGATATTAATCTTTTAGTTGTTTGCAGTAGTAGCTAGGGTAGGAACAGGCTGAAGTGAGCCCTTGAAGGTGATGACAAATACTGTATAATTGCTGAGGTAGTAAAAGGATGTGTTGTGGGGCAAGGCAAGGAGGGAAAGAAGCTGTTTTTGTGGGAGAATTCCAGAAGAAACACAAAGTAAACATGCCATTCTTTAGCCAGTGCACAGTACTGAAAACAAAAGAGAAAGTTTGGAATTAGTCAAACCAAAGAAAAGGAAGTGACCATGTACTCAGAGTCCAGCATGTGCTGAGATATTGCACTGCAAATAATGTAAGACCAGTTGGTCTATAATGTGAAAGCCTTGATTTTTGTTTCCCAAATACGCATGCTAAGTTTTTGCGTGAGGTGATTCTGTTGGAAGCTCTCATAGGCAGCAGGACTATGATTATTTATCTTTATCTTTGAAATCTAAATTTGCCACCTTTGTATATTTAAAAGAAAAAGCCTAGAAAATTGAACTTCAGTGGAACTAGAGCATTGTTGGTTTCTGATTGAAAGAATGAGCTAGGTTCATCTTAAACTGCAGCTAGATTTAATTTGCTCCTAAAAGCTAATGTAATTTTCAAATAGAAACTTAAAGTTTGGAAGAAAAAATGTGTTAATACCAAATGTGCTGTATCCCACAAATGTTTTAGATAGTTGTAAAAGATGGGCTCTTCCAGTTTTAAGCAGTTTCTATATCCTTGCCCTATACACTAGTGTAAACTGAGATGCTTAATAAACTTGACAAACTCGACAGCATCCACTGCACTTGTATCAGTATGAGATCAGTAGATATCTTTGATTTGTGTATGTGATATTTTCTGCTTTAAAAGTCACTAAAATATTCATGTTGTATTTTGATTCTGCTGTTAAGTATAATAGGAGTTGGCTGGGGAAATGATACTTGACATGAACAGCTCCTCCAAGTACTTCAAGCTTTGCTTAGAAGAGTGCAAGAGAGTCAGCAGCTGAGGACAGGTGTCAAGTCTGGATAGCGCTTCTGTTGCCTTTGAAGAGCCTTTGGTCCCAAATGTTTTTTTCCAGAAAAGTGGAAATAGTCTTTGGAAGACGAGTGTAGTAGTTAGAAAAGTTACAACAGTTGTGGTTGAGAGGGGGAGGGAAAACATGCAGGACAGCTTTTTCTGTCTACCAGTATTTCACATAATGCCTGGGTCTACTTAGCTCAGGCTGTGCTAATCAATGGCATTTCACCTTCTCTTTCGGAGCACGTGCTCATCTGGTAATACTTTTTTTAGGGACAGTAAGCTAAAGGTGCTATGAATGATGGAAACTACTTTTTCCTCTCAGTTTTGGGTTCTTCTTTACCAGAATATCACTGAGAAATCTTAAAGAGAAAATGGAGAGCATTTGGAGAATAGGAAAGGTGGCCAGAAAACGGGAGGCTTGAAGAAGAGCTTTAAGAAATCAAATATGACATAGCATAAGCTGTGAAGGGGGTGCCAAAGTGGTATCTGAATTATTTATGATCTGGGAGACGGGAAAGTGAGGCCAGTGTTGGAAGGAAGTAGAAATTATTTGAAGCTCATTGGTGTTGTATAGCATTTAGAAGCACCATTGTTTGTGGTATTTTGAACTAGGTATAGGCATTAAGAAGAATTAATTATTTGGCAGAAAGATGATCTAAATAGATTACTTCTGTCAGGATCTGATTAGATCATACATCATTGATTGGCTGATGACTGCATTGCAGGGATCTGCCTTTTCCAGGCAGTGTGGCTCCAGGGAAGTTGATAAAGTCTTTTTTACCTTGAACCACAATAAAACTAGGCGTCTGCTTTTGCTTGGGGGAATATTTAGGTATTGTATGCAGGTGGGATCAAAACTTTAGCCCTTCTTGCATAATTTTAATTTTTCTTGTTCTACCTCTGTGTATCCCAGTTTTCAGGCATACTTCTGGCTTTATTTCTTTCTGTGTGTATCCATACTGTAAAGCAGTCTCCACTTCCTTCCCATTTCAAATGACTTTAGGAAGTCCACAGTGAAATCAGTATTGGAGCACTCCCATCAAGTAGCTTCAGTTCTGTGCTAAAACACAAGGCTATGGCATTAGGGTGCTGGAACTGAAACACTGAAGTGTTTTGTGACCTTCGACTGCTGCCTTAGCTTGCTTACGTTGCACTGTTCACCTTTAAAACCAGCTTCCTTCTAGGAGGCAAGTTCATAACAGGACTACTTTGTGAGATTTTGGAAGTCTGATTGTTCAGTCAGTTTCTGTGTAGAATAATTATAGTCCCTTATGTTAATCAATTCAAATAATGCATTGTATTATTGGTTCAAAAATAGTCTTTAATTAACAAGTTTAAAAAATGTGTGTATCGTACAAGCTTCTTAGCTATGATTCAGGTATTATTACCTGGGAGTTTTCAGTCCAATGTGACTGAATTCTTATATTGCTGCTAATTTTTAAAACTGCAGATTCATTTTCATAAATAATACCTGCCTTTTAGCAAAATTCTGCAGAAATAAAACAAAAGAGTGTATATTTTTATTAGTGGATTTATATTTTATCTATAAAACTAGTTTATTTTATTGTTATTTTCTCCTGTCTTTCATTTTTAAAATCAGTTTTCAATTTCAGAAAATCCTTGAAAATAATAATTAAAAAACAAACAAACAAAAAACCAACCCGAGTTTGGAAACAGCTGAAAGAAGCATGCCCTCCATTAGTATGCTGAAGATGGCTTAGCAAGTCACTTTTATCTAACAGCATTATAATTTTCTAGAATGTAATAGAAGTGGAAGTTGTATAGTGGTTTAAAATAGATGATCTCCCCTTTTCCACCCACACACACACTTAATTTTTTGCAGGGAGCAGGAATCCTGGACTAGGCAGGAAGTAAGTACTGTCACCATCAGTGGCTTCTGATGTGCGTATTACTGACCATTCTAGCTTTGTCCTAGCAAAAACATTTAGGCTCATGCTTAACCTTAAATCATGCTAGAGGTCCTGCTAAAGTGAAACAGGATTATTAGCATATTTAATAATCTTTAGGCTCATTCTTGGAGCCCTTGGCACTCTTTATGGTCAGATTTCATGTATTCAGTATATTATTGCAGAACAGGAGTGACCATTAATGGTAACTAACGGTGAACTGTAAAACTTAAGACAAATTTCCTTTTGTGTGGCTGGGGGGGAGAACAAATATGTTGGCTTAAAGTGGAGAAGCTGATGTAGTTGCATTGGCGTAAGTGCAGAATTTGGCACGGGGCGGAGATGCAAGTAAAGCTGTATTGTACTTCTGTGGTTTTGATTCACAGAGGTTTGTGCGAACTTAGGTAGCTGGTGCACACATGGGACATCATCAGAGAGCCCAACCAGAAAGTCAGAGCTTGGATTTGGAGTGCCATACGGCTATACATTTAGAAGCATGTTGTTGTAGTGAGGCGAGCAAAGCGTCCTTTCCTTAAAACAGGTAACTACAGTTTATTTTCAAAGTTTATTTTTATATATTACAATCTGCAATATAGTAAATATAAATGCTTTTTAGACATTTGATAATTTTCATTATTCTTGAATGTTTATACTGTTTGCAAAGGATTGGAAGGATCCTCCTGTAAGTTGCTGAGTTCACACTGCCGCTACTATTGACATCATATAGTTTTCTTTTATAAACTATCCTTTTTTATTCCTGTGTATTTGGAAGGCTGTTCTAGACCTTCACTTAGCCAGCACCAAATTCCTTTTAAAAAATAACTTGAAAAATATTTTCAGCCTAAATGTATTCATAACTAGTTTTTCCATGGTTTTTAGTGTGTCAAGATTGTCCTTAGCTTAAACAGTCTCTTCCTCCTGCTGTTTTCTTCCCTGTTCACAGATTGTTTTGCTAGGATAAACAAATCAAACTTTCTTAGATTCCTGTTACAACATAGTTGCTTCATTCCCCTGAACAACACAAAAAGGACTTTCTCCACAACTGTTGTAGTTGAAGTGACTTTTTTTTTAATGTGGATGAAGAGTGGTATGCTATTGGAAGTACCTCTAAGAAATTAATAGAGAAATAAAATCAATTAAGAAACACTGACAATTTGCCTTTTCATATTTGCATCACACTAGCAGCTCAGATTCCTTAAACAGATGCAGTGAGGTCCTGCTTTTCTTCCTCCTGAGTTTATTAGCAAAAGCATGACCTTACATTTTGTATTATTGAATTTCATCCCATTTCTATGAATGCCATCTGTAAGGTTGAAGTTGAACAGTTCTTTCTATATAATATTCTTATCCTTGTCAGTCTTGACAGTGCCTTCCAACTTTATGTCATCAAGAAATTTCATCAGCCTGTTTCCCTGTGCCAAAATAATTAATGAAAATGTTAAGTAAAAACTGTCCCAAAACAGATCATGGAAAAGCTTCCCTTAAGCCTGTGCTTCCCTGTACAAATCATCTTGCTCTTTAGGTTTTCTAACATCTTATCAAGTACATATATGCTGAAAAAAAAAATGACAAAGTATTTTACAGAGCAGTTAACAGTCCTTATGTATGTCAGTTGTCCCACTGGAGTCATGTGGGTAAAGCTTGCAGAATCCATTTTATAATCTCCATTCCTAGGTGAAAGAAATCTCCTTCCTCTTCCAATGCAGCTCACTTTGTTAGACCAAACAAATAAGTAATAATAAAAATGAACATTTTTTTTATAAATGAGATACTTTTAAATGAGTTGTAATGGCAGCTCGCTTTCTCATATATACCTTTTGTTTATGTATTTCTGTATGAACGGTAATAACTGGTTTTGTATTGGAATCTGTGAAAGTCTTTTGGCAAAAGCCACAATGTGTCAGCCTACTGTGTGCTCAGTAATTAAACTGCAGGCTTCTTAAACATCACTTCATGATGTGACAATTGCTGTCCTCATTGTCAGTCTCTCAGCTGAGCATCAGAGAGGGTCACAATTCCACATCTAAAGCTAGAAATGGAGTAAGGCTGATAGTACCGAGGGCCAACATGCAGCTGCTAAGGTAGATTTCTAAATCATGCAACACAGCTGCCTTGATACGTGAGAATCAATTACTGAAAACCTTTCATGATGGTCAAAATGTGACATTAAATAATTGAGTATCACATCAAATCTTGTCTGCAATTAGTTATCTGGAAAAGTAATTATGCAACAAAATCAAGTAGCTGAAATTGTTGCTGTGAAGCACCCTGGTTATTCAAAGACTGTAGAAGAGGAATTTTTTTTAATTTTTTTTTTAACTTGTAACAGGAAGTTTTAAGCACCTAACTAATTCTTTATTGAATTAAAAAAATCTTGTTCAATTTCAATTGTATTTCTTGTCATTAGTCATATCTGTAACAGAAGATACATTGCACTTGAAACAGGTGTTAATGACTAAGTTTGTTTTGTCTAAAGTAAAAATGTTTAGCTGTGGAAGAGAATGCCTTGCAAGTAGCACCTTTAAAAGCAAAGCTGTTTTGTTTAGGAGGGCAAAGAGGCTAAATCTT
This sequence comes from Antrostomus carolinensis, assembly GCF_000700745.2. Classification (NCBI taxonomy): domain Eukaryota; kingdom Metazoa; phylum Chordata; class Aves; order Caprimulgiformes; family Caprimulgidae; genus Antrostomus; species Antrostomus carolinensis. The sequence goes on along the minus strand of NW_010329361.1, from coordinate 57,556 downwards.
GCTCTTTTGTCTCTTAAACTACGAGTGTAAGTTTAATTGGAGAACAAATGTGAAATACTCTAAAGGTCAAAGTAGTTCTTTTTAAAAAAGCTGTGATAAATGTAACAACATAGATGTTGTGAAAAGTTAAAAAGCCAGTAAAATATAGTTTACACTAATAGAAGTAGGTAGCTTGCATGAATTAGCTCAAATATTCAAAATAAGCAATAAAAATATAATGAATCAAAACAGAATATGTATGAAATGTAACAGACTAACGTTTAAACTCTCACATGAATATTGTTTAACAGCTTATAAATACAGGGAAACATTTATTTATGCGATCATGATAAACCTGATTATTTTTTAAGTGGCTTCTAACAGTAACTGTCGTCATGTATATGCCAGAACTGATAGGAAAATTAATTCTAATTGGTAGATCTGTACAGAATTTGATCTGTATGTGTATACTACTTAAAAATCTGAACTGATAAAGAGTAGTTGGTTAGTCATGTTACTTAAGCTGGTCCCAAAATAGCACCTTCCTTTTTCGGTAGAGTTAGGTTTGCAGCTGTTGTCTCTATCTGTTGTCTCTGAAGAAAAATTTAACATTAAGAGTTGCTGACGTCAATTTTTTTCTTTTTTTTACAGCTGATGTGGGCTTTGCCCCTGACAGAAGTTATTTGGTTCTAGCTCTGAGTTTGGAAGAAGTTGGTATATAGATTTTCCCCTAACTTTCAATTGATGTGTTTAGCTTTAGTGGGAGTAATACTATCACTTAAACCATGTTGTCGTCTCAAGGAGTTTTGCTACATCCATATGGAGTGCCAATGATTCTGCCGGCAGCACCATACTTCGCTGGACTTGTTCAGGTAATGCAAGGCCGCTTCCAACAAGCAACTTAACTCTAGTGCACTTAGAGTAATAATTGGAATTTTTATGGTTGAGAAAGCAAACACTTTCAATACAGGCAAAAGCTCTCATGTAGTCAGTGAGAAGACAGTAGGAAATCAAAAAGATGGATCACCCTAATCTGTGTATTGACATCTCTCATGGCTGAATAAATGGTGTAGTTGAGCTATATTTGCTTGTATTGATTTGTCTGCTGTTTAACATTCATGCCTTTGCTTCACGAGGTTGACTACAGGGCAGAGGATTTGCTATCCGTTCTAGGTTTCTGAGGGAGTCAGCATTCCCACGGCAGGTCATAAGACAAAGTAACTTACCATGATGTGTTTAGGTTAAGTGTTTTAGCACAACAAATATGAATAGTGTTAAATATGCATTAATTCATTTGTTCTGCGTCACACTGAATGAAAAAGAGTTTGTGGTTTTGTGTGTATAGAAATATATCACCTTCACAGAATATTTATGCACATCATATTAATTATTTGAGCCCTGAAAGTGTAAGATCTTGCTCCAGGGCAACACTTGTGTAATTTAGAAGTTAACTGGCAATTACTAGATTTAGTTGTTGGTGTGTTGTCAAAAATCAAAAGATTTTATTTCATTTTTATCAAAGAAGTGGTACTATGGAATTTCCTGCTGTTCGACTTAGGATGCTGAATAGATCCTGTAGACATTAATTAAGCAAAAAATATTCTGTTGTTTATGGTATTAGAAGATATTAAGAAAGAATTAAAGTAACATTTCCAAGTATTAATAAAATGAAAAGAACCGTGTACCCTGTAAATGACAATAGTTAGATATTATGCATTAACAGGGTTCAGAGAGACACACGTGTATTATCTGAACGTGTGTGTCTCTGCTAGTGAGACAGTCAAATTGCTAGTGGTCAGTCAAATTAACTGTGGAGGAGAGGCAAATTTTCATTACACTCCTTTACTACAGCAGTTAGCTGACGTGGAGGGGAAATCACAGCATGAAACTGTTTTTTATTTCCGTGTAGGTCTGTTCAGTAATTGAAAACTATGAGTTGTGTTCTGCACTTCAGGCTTAATATCCGACACATATGTCTAAAATAGAGATATAGCATTGCACAGTGGCTGTTACCAGGTATTGAAAAACTGTGTCTTCTGGGACATGCAAGCTGATGCTACTTTTTTATGCAGCGAGACACGGTAGCACGCTTGAACGCATCAAGCAGGCCTTCATATCCATTAGAATTTGGGGGTGAAGGTCGGACGCTAGAGCTCAGTCAGACCCTGTGCCATCCTGTCCAATAAATAATTACAAGCAAATCGTGCCTTTCACTCTATGCTGATTGATGTTGAAATTGCTTTTGAAAGTTCTCATAAGTTCCTGTTATAGATTAAGTGCCGGTGTAGGAAAAATAACTGCACCCAACTGAAATGGGTGAATGTAATCAGGTTTAATGGACTTGAGAGCTTGTTGGGAATTAAATAACTATTGATTTGTTGGAAAGTTGCTGTCATTACAAAATGCCACTCTGGACACATTATCCAAGCAGATAGATTAGAAGAAAGGGCCCTTTGAAAATTTGGGATGCCTTATTTCAATCTTTTTTCTTTTCTTTCTTTCCTTAGAAAGATATATCCAGGCCTATGCAACTCCATTAGCATAGGTTTAAAATAGTCAAGCAATAAGAATTGTTCTACAAAAAAATAGGTATGTTTACAGGTACAGTTGAAAAATGTTCTTCATATGGATACTTCTCTAGTCTCTTCTCTCCCTCTCCCTAATGTCCTACCTGAAAATTGCATTTTGGAAACAAAACAAATGTTTGCATTATTGTCTTAGTGGGTGCACTAGAACACTAAATGATTTAACCACGTTCTCACCCCAAGATTTTATCTGCGTTTGCAGTATGTGCAGTCAGCTTATGATACTAGAATGCTTGTTGTTTGTCTCTTGGAGTAAACCTAAGTATCCAAAATAAATAATGCAAAGAACACTTGATAGGCGTATTTATATAATCCTCTTATAAGCAATAATTACATAATGTTCAGAACTTTAATGGAAATTTTCTTCAAATTATGGAAATATTTTTTACTGGGTTGCAGGTTGAGAGCCACAACCCTGCAGTATTTTTGAATATGAGGCTGTTTAAACGTATTAGAGGCTTATAAGATTGCAATTTATTTATTTGCATGGATTACTACAGAAATTAGATGTATTTCTGATTGGGGATTCCCCGTGATTTCCAATTGGATTTACACCAAGAATATATGAAAACAGCGTAGAGTATTGCCTAGAGATTTGGGGGAATGTTTTGGTTTTTTTCATGTTTTGTGCTGCATGGTTGATCAAGAGAGAGCTCAGATCTCTGTGGAGGACTGTTAGTCTTCAGGGGTTCTGCACCTTCAGGTGCTGTATATTATTTTTACTTTATGCAGTGTGTGTGCAGCCTTTTCCAGCCTCTCCTCCTAAATTCATCAGCAAACTGTCCTACATGCTCTGCTTGCTTTTGTCACACCCTTATTACAGAGTACTGGAATGTGTGAAACATAGGACAAACAAAAAAGGGCAGATACTGTGGATTCATCTATAGAAGCACTTTAGATAAACAGGCATGTGTATTTTCCCAGTTGCATGTATTATTTTGTTAAGAAGATTTGTATTCCTCTTACCAAGATCATGTTTGAGTGAGATGATGAAAAATGGAGTGCATATGTTGTTGGAGAGAGAGAAGGTAGTTGTTCAGAGTTACAGATACATCAAAATGTATCAAATTATGTTAAATATAATTGCAAACTTAGTTTTATTTTCCAATACATAAATATACCTTCAGAAAACTTATTAGAATTATGGTATTGTTATTGCCTATGGTTTCTTAATACATTTCTTTAATAAGAGAAATATAAAATATCTTTTCCTGTCCCTTCTTTCTCCTGAGTGAAACTGTAGGAGGATAAAAAATCACATGAAAGTACAAATGATGCATAAATAGCATTATGCCTCATGTGGGTGGAGAGCTGTTTTCTGACTTGGCACAAAAGCTGTACCGGTGGTTTCACAGGCTGCCCCAGTCAGGCTGCCCTGAGGAGCCGAGCAGGTACTGCAGTCCAGCAGCTGCACGGGCTGTGGGCAGCAAGGCCTCCTTTGTGTCAGAACTATCGTGCTGCTTCTCCAGGCAGGTGAGATGAAAAAAAAAAGCCATAGAAGATTAAGTGACAGTCCAGTAAAAGCCTTCTTATCCTGCCTCCAAAACTCAGATCCCAGTTTTGTCATTTGAGTCCCACAGGGGAGCCCTTGTGTCCAGATAAGCAGTGAAGTCAGTAGAGTGTCACATGAGAAAGATCTGTCTGCACTGGCCAGGGTGTGGGACCACTGCCCTGCTGCCAGGAAGTGTGGCCGTGTGCTCCTGTATCACCTTACGTGTTCTCAGAATAAACATGTGAAACAAAGTTCTGTTTATCATTAAAATTACAATGTGTAGCAGCAAAAAAAACCCCCTATTTTGCAATTCATAGGAGAGTAGTATGTTTTGTACGATAATAAGTTAAATGTCTCCATATTAGCTTCATCTTTCATGGCTTTGAGTGTTTTAAGTATATAATATCTTTGCAATTGCTCTGGATACTTAGAATGTTAGGATTATGATAAAATATTTTACAAACACAAGTGCAGTGTATGACATTTTAATGATGGATGCTAAATTGTTTATTACATGGCTGGTTTAAGTGGCTCAATTGCCGTTTATCAGAGAAAGAGGAGTCCATATGCATTGTTATAAAAAATTATTAAAGTCAAAATTACTTTGACTTTTCAGTAAAGTACTGGAAAATTCTAAATAGAGACACAGTTCTATTTAATACAAAATGCACTACTTAAATTTAAAGATTAAAATGATGGGTATTTTTCTGAGTGTGGTCAGTATTTTTTTAAGGTATGGAGTTTTTTTAGCATAGTGACTGGGAAAGCTCGGAGAGTTCTGAGGCTTTAAGCTTATATTCATTGTTAAAGACTTCAGCCAGCTAAGCTAAAACCTATTCTTCTGCTTTTACTTGCTTATTTATTTGAGTGGTGGTAAAGGGGAGTTAGAAGAAAAGTAGGAAATAGATGGCTGTTGATTAACTATTTTAATAAAATGGCAATTACTGTACTTTTAAGTACATCATTCTTAGGCTTAAATTACTCTTAAGATATTTTGATTATGTCTGTGCATCTGATTTTCTCTAACTGGTTAACTAGTGTGTTTGACAACTGGAAAAGTGGTAATCTGGAGACAGTTCCATTTTATTTTAGGGCTAAGTGAGAGAATTGCCTAGAATATGCTGTGAAAAAGTAGTGGTGCAGACTTCTTCACAGTTCCATCTTTCCCCGTCTGTACAATCCTTGTTTTAGTGCTGTACTGGGAAGTGCTAGCAGTGAACATGTTCAGAATACTTATAGATGCTAGTGTGTTAGACTACCTGCAAAATCACACTTACTTTCTGGCAATCCAGTTTTGGAAAATGTTGTGGCTCTGTTCTGTTACCTTACATTAAAAGGCTGTTGTGATTTAGTAGTTTTTATTTGAATAATGCATTTGAAATAGAAATTATGAGAAGTTTTAATTCTTCTCATGTTGCTTGAAGTGGTGTATAGTTGTGTGGGTTGGTTTTAGATTCCGATCTAGTGGAATGCAGTGCATAATTTCTGTTTACATTGGCTGAATTGACTATTTGAAATGCAGCAAGTAGATGATTTCCCTTAGATGCAGACTTATGCTGGCTTGATTGTGTTGTTCTGTCTTTGCAAGTGATAAGGGTCTCCTGTTACTAGTACTGTACTCCCAGTGCTTTGTGTGTGGAGGGCTAACGTGTTTTACTACTGCAGTCACTTTTCATCTGAGTGCATATTTTGTTCTGGTTTTGAGACAGTATATCTAAGATTTCTCTCTCAGTTTGAGTTGCAAAGTTTTTCTCCCTTCTGTACCAAAAGTGCTTTTAATAGGAGATGTAAGGCAGTGATGGTAGTGGTGGATGTGGTCTGCATTAGTTTGTTTACAAAAATTTTCAGTTACCAATGTTAAAACCCCTGGAAATACCACTTCAGATTTTTTTTCCCCCCTTTTAATACACAGATCAAGCAACATAGACAATTGCATTCTCTGTCAAACCTGTCATTTGCTGGAGAGGCTACACACAATTCAGAAGTATTTTGTTAGTGCTATTGCAAGAGTTTATTTTCTTTTAACTTGCCTTTGTTTCTTGTTAATAAGTGCAGATATCATAAAATACCTGGTGAGTGAACCTGCAGGGGGGAGAGGGAAGAACAACACAGAATGTCTTTCCTATTGACCAAAAAGCCTTTTTTAGTGAGCAGGATAGACTATCTAAATAGTTTTAGTTCGACTAAGAAACAAGTTGTAGTCTCTTCTCCCATCTGCAAAATTTTGTCTCACTAGCGTTTATTTCAGAAATCAGTGGGTAACGTAATTTGAATGAGTCAGGCAATATTACATTACTTCTTATTCTGTCAGCTCAGTCAATATTGTGTTACAGTCAGGGCTTCTTTCCAACCTCAGCAGAAAAGCAAAAGATTTCATCTGACACCCAACAGACAAAGATTTTTTTTTTTTTTTTCCTGTCCAGATTTTGCATGTAATATCAGTGTTAGTGACTTTTAGATGTTATGGTATATAGTTATGGTCACTGGCTTGTGTGTTGGATAATACACCTCAGTGGAGTGTTTTAGTATGGCAAGAAACTGGGTAAATCTTGGTCCTCATGGCTGCAGCTTCTGCAGTGTTTTTTAAGTGGAGTAAATAAAAGGATATTTGCATTTGTATGGACAGAATAGTTTCTCTAGATAAAATAACTTTCATTAGGACAGATTATATTTATTTGTTCATCCCCTAAATAAGACAAAACTTTAAAGAGTTGGATTCTCTGCAAAAGCAGATTATTTAATTTGGCTTCCCTAACTAGAAGCTGGCAAGCTGATACAACTATTTCCAAGGATCTGGAATTTCAGCTATTTTTTTGTTTTGTTTTCTGACCCATGCATAATCATCAGTAATAAAAATTCTGATGGCCACATTATGCCAGGAGATACAATTTTGAAGTCCTGTTGCTTTCAGTAGAATGATACAGAAGTGATATCAAAATATGGTTGTTCAAAATATCAAACAATTATTTTTATGGAGGTAGCTTCAATATTATACTTATTCACCCTCTGGTAAGTTATCTTGTGTTACATGAGCTAAAGTTAGAAACCCAGTTAAAATACATCTTTTGATTTATTTGATCTGTTTGCTTGCTTTTTTTTAACTGAGGTATGCAGGAAACTGTTTTCTCAGACCTGTTTTCAATGAGACTGTTGTAAAAACTTAATTAAATATCTATTTCAATGGACCATGTTCTGGAAAAAAAAAATTGTAAGAACATCATAATTTAAACTATAAATACTTTCAGATGAAGTAATCGGGGATTGCATTTGAACTGCTCTGTTACTAGGTGAGACTGATGGAATCATACCTGGCTAAATATTTGCCAGCTAGGTATCACAACTGTGTGAAACTTACAAGCGTAAGAAGGGTTCACAGATAATCTGAAAAATGACGATTTTTTTTTTTTTTTTAGTGTAGTGACAGATCAAGAATTCTGTAGATAGAAAATAGGAATTTGATCCAAGTAAAATTTCGATGTCAGACTTTCCACTTGTTTCATGAGATTCAGGTTATTGTGGATTTGCATAAATTCTGGTACCCTAGTTCCTTCTCTTCCTCTAGTTGCCAGAGATACATGGAGCTAGATAGCTTAGAGGATGACTTAATCCTCTTTAATTCTGATGTTTTCAGTAAATCAGTAAAGAATGTCTTTATTTTTTTCATCTACATATTGTTTTATTGCTGATCAGACTAAGAAGAGAGACAAAATCTCTTGCCTGTATATTCAAGCATCAGAATGGTTCATATTTTGCCTTTTAAGATTTTTTTTTTGAGGCCTTTGAATTAAATAAAACAAATTGTGCATTTCAAGGAAATGCTATCCAGACTTTATTACAAAGTATCCTTAAGTAAAAGCAACTTATTTCTTACTAGAATGAAGCTCAAAATACTCATAAAGCAGTGAACTGATCTGAACTATGCTGATTTTTTTGATTTTTTTTTTTTTTATTCTAAGAGATTAAAAATCTGGTGAAGTTATTATTACCTGCTTTTTCATCTTGTAGAATTAAAAGTATACTTTTGCTATGTCTGTGTCCTAACTTTGCCATGTTGTTTCAAAAGCATGTAATACCCTCCTGTATGCTGATTAGTAAAATTTAAAAGTAATAGAGGAGAAAATGGTAGGTTGTTTATATATTGTTTTACTATGATAACTGTCTATGGCATCTTACTTTCTCTGTAACATTTTAATATCTATCAAATACAGTAAAATGTATCTCCAGCCATCTTAGACATGTAAACTGCAAGATATCTAACCCAGGTAAGAGACTGGCTGCCACAATGCACATACGTAGATTTCTCCGGAAGTTAGCAGCAGCTGTGCAGGTGTGCATCAGCTCTCTTCCTGTTTCCTGGCAGTGGTACTATATACAAGCATGTTTCAAATGCTTGGAGAAAATATCCTGTTGACACTTGAGCGCAAGAAGGAGGAAAAAAGGAATTTCCAAACATTTTACCCGTCTTTATGTGTCCATTCTAGAGAAATAATCTTGGAATTATGTCAAGTCAGAACCTGAACATAGGTGAGAATTCTGAAGAGTGTTAAGAACAGGTTTTTAAAAAAAGAACCAAAACAAAATAAAAAAACACTGTCAAACTTATTAAAAGGTATAACCGTGTAGTTGGTCAAAAGCAAGAAAGATGACATTTAGTTGAGAAATAAAGGGTGATTAGAGGTGAAGGAAGGCACATCTTCCTGCCTCTGTGAATGATCTAGGAGATAATAATCCAGAATTAATATTTTTTTTCCCTACTAGCATCAGTGTGATGCTGACTTGTGTTGAATTAGTACCTCTGAGAAGTCCTTCCTTTTTCCCCAGAGATAACTGAAGCACGTCCCATCTTAAGCACTCAGTTCAGCATCCAGCTGAGCCTATCACCTGAGCCACACTTACAGAGAACAGTTATCTGAAAGTTTGAAGGCGTACACCCCCCTATGCAAGTTGGTTCCTTATTCTCTAAGTGTTGGATATGTATTTTATTTGTACAGGGTTTTGTTTTGTTTTATTTTTAGGAGAGTGGATTTAGTACTTGACCAACTTTTTAGTATTTTTTTTCTTTTGTTTCTCTGATGTATTAGATCTTATCTGTGCAAAAAGAGATTAGAGATGAATTTTTAATATTTTGAGAAATAAGGAAAAGCCTATTTTTAATGCAATAAGCTCACATTTGCTAGGTTCTCTTTCTCTTTGTCTTGAAGTTGTTCTGAAAAACATTATTTGAATAATTGTTTTATAAGCAATTTGATCTTGCTCATATTTGAAGTACACAGAGAAAGTAAACCTCTATAACTGTGTTTCAATGCTCTGTTAGAATGAAAATATTTTAACTTCAGTTATTTAAAAATAACCTGAAAACATAAATACTATTTACAGCTATCAAAAAATAGGATGGAAGAGGATGCTGATTGTTTGTGTGCAGAACAGAAAATACAAATTCTTAAGGAAGCCATGAGGATAACAGAGTCTCAACGAAGTTCTAGTCTATAGAGCCAGAACCATACTTGAAAAAGTCTGTTCCTCAGTATCTTAAGTAATGTATATTTTGTTATATATTTGTAGTAACTAATTAGTACTAAGTGGTTTTTAAGTTTGCAGTACCTGGAAACTGTCCAGTTTTTGAAAGCTATCTATTCAGGTACAAGCTACAGAGCATGGTTTCACTATTTGAGCTCCATTCCAATGGACATTACTTTCAGAAGTGCAGCAATCTTTTCTACCTTGTCCTGAGATAGTACAAGGAGAATGAGTGTTATAGTGTGTTCTGTTGTGGCAAGTCATGCAAGAGTCTGTTCTGAGATGAACGTGGGAAAGACAGCACAAGCTTTCCTTTTACTAAGAGAAATTAAGTGTAATTAGAGCACACACACCTCCCCCCCCTTTCTGGAACACAGGAGTAAATTACACTTTTGATTATTGCTTTCTTTTAAAATCTTGTGCCTAGACACAAAGCTGTACACATTTGGGTTTGGGTTTTTTTGTCTTTTTGGCTTTATAATGTCTAAAATCAGAATAAAGCAAACTTGAACTCTTGGAAATATCTTAACCTGTCTGACCAACTGATCAAATTAAAAATGTAGCTTCCATATTTTTTTATCTTCTCTTTCCATTTAACGCATAAGTATCCATCTCACTTTTTCTACCTAGATACAATGAGGAGGATCTAGCAGTTATCATTACTTGGATCCAGTAGGAGAAGAAGATTTAAGGCTAACTGAAACACAGCAGCTAGAGTTAGGCCCAGTTCTCCTTAAGAGACCAACCAGTCTTTGGCAAATTGTTCTTCCTACTCAGCTTTCCTCTATCAAATCAGTTCTTCTGTTTGCCATTCATTTTTTAGGTCTGCAGTTGTAGAAATGGCTATGTGCATAGTTCCAAGTTCATTCATTCATTCAGAATCTTAAATATAAAATGAAGGAAAGTATTTTATGTAAGGATTTGCTTCTAAATACTTCTAAAGGTTACCTAAAATTGTTGATGATTCAAAAAAAAAAAATTTTCAAAACTAATCATTCTGTAAGAAAAGAGCTAGATGGATCGGTTTCATTATAGCATTGGTCAATATGTACTGGAAAACTGTCTTTGCTGGCTCCTGTGGTGACTTATTTTGTAGACATAAGTTGTTAAATCACACTCGAGCCATTTGAACACTACTGTTATAGGAAATGAAAGAAATCCATTGCAGGATTCTCAGAGTACCATTTATAACTGACATACTGTGCTGGATTGACTGAAGTGAGTACATGGTCTTTTCACTGCAGAAATTAATGCTTTGATTTTTATGCCTTCCTCCATGAAGGAACAGTTAAAATCAGGCACAGGGAAACGTAACAGATGTTCATACACATTTCCCATCTGAAAATGCCTTCCACTGGCCAAGACGATTGTTAGGCACAATTAAGCCCAGTATATACATCCTGTACTGTAAGCCAAGTTTGCTGAATATGTTCCCAACAGGGAAACATAGATTTGGAAAGAAGGCAGTTTATATGAACTTTCATCTGCAGTAGATTTTTGAGAGTCACTGTGTGAAAAACATAAGGAGACCTGACTGACAGCTCTGAGTCTGCATCCCAGTGCACTGCACTGTAAACTGTATCTCTAAGACAAACTTTCAATCCATGAGAAAATTTCACATGCATTTCAGAGATGCTAACACTTGAAATCTGATTTCTGAGTGGCATTTGGTATTATGTTGCCAACTGACTTAAAAAGCTTGTGATATTATGCCTTGTAATGTTCCACGTTCAATCTAATTGTCACTGTAATCAGCGTTATGATGGCAACTCCTCGTGATGACCACAGGGATATATTTTCCTCTTTTTTGCTTATTAAGTCTGAAATGTGAGTTACTTTTTGATTTCACAGACATACTGGTAGTGAGGGGAGGAGGGCAGTATAGATCTGCAGACTTTTTAAATTGTGTATGACGTGTATATGCAGAGAGTGAGATTTGTAATTTCCAATGGTATGATAGTATCTACTGTTGAAAAACATGTTGAGAACTAAATACTTGTCTATTTTGTGCTACATATTGTAACTGAACACATTATAGTTGGCTGTTCTGGAAAAGCATGCCTTCCTCGTATCTCAAAAAATTGCAGTGACTGACTATTTTAGTTGTATCAGAATATCATACAGATGCTCTGAAAGTGTGCTGACCTGAAAATGTCAGCGGGTGTTTCATATCAGTTGTCTTTTGTTTTTTTTTTTTTTTTTTTTTTTTGAGGGAGAGATGGGGGAGACAAAAATGCAAGACAGCCATTGCTTTTCTGTTGTGTAATGCATGTCTTTTAATAATGTAAAAAGCTCTGTGCCAGGTCTGTAAAAAGGATTTTTAAGTTGCTGAGCAGCCAGTAAGTCTATTCACCAAAATATGTGAGAGAACGCTAAAACCTGTTATTTTTCTCTAATGAGACAAAAATCTGCAAATAATGAGTCCCTGTTTTTTTCTGGCCTTAGTTCTCTGTATAATGTCTTTAGTAAATTCCTTTTCAGATGGATAAAAGCAGGGTTTGGTATCTTGTGTGATCTTTACTCATGGCCGAAATGGGGAGAAAGTTGGCCTTGTAGTCTCATATGCAGATGATGATTTACGGTGACCTGTACTTCATCAAGGCAAGATAATGAGACTCCTCTGGTTTTCTGAAAAATATACTTTGTTCCTGTGAAAAAGAATGTGTTAAGTGTCTCTGTATTAGTCCTCTGGAACTGGTGGACTTCTGCGGAGTACCTAGAACATTGCTGTGCAGCGTATGGCCTTTACATGTGCCTAAAAATGATTCTGTGCATGTTATCTCATGTGGTGGCTATGTGTTTATTCTGGTACTTGTCCACAAGGAGCATTGTCTTGCTTAAGTGTCTGTGAAATGTACTTTTTATATGCTGTTCTGCAGTCATTTTGAGGTCATTGTATTCCTGGTGGAAAGTTTCTGGCTGCAAATTTCTCTTTTGCATTATTATTGGTTGATTCTTACAGAACTGCACAAAATATTTTTTTTTTTTTTTTTTAGATAAATGCCTTCCTCTAGCAGAATAATAGCAAAATATGGAGAAAAGTGTTTTTATTCTCCCATAAGAAATGGAAGGGAAGAAGTAGTTCAGCGATAGTTTTGTGAATCTTATTTAGCATGGGAGAGATGATTTCAAAATATTAATATATGTGTAGTATTGTGCTTCTGGATAGATGGGGTGACATTTTCTGTTTCACATTTGCAGTTTATATGAGTTGAATTAATTGTGGAGATTTTTTTCCCCCCCAAGTTCCAGAATTTAAGATCAAATACCTGAAATACTTAGGAGTGGTTCTGGGTCAGAGCCAGACTATGTAATTATTTAAGCCCATATTCCATAGTTTTATTCTTTGGTTGGTTGGTTGTTTTCCTAAGTACTTCTTTTCTGACACAGCAAATAATCTACCCAGTGCTTAATTTTCTTGATGCCATTCTATAAGAGTGTTATTGTAATATTACAGTTTTCACCCCATGTTTCTCATTTCCTTTGTTCTATATGCCTTTGTTATTTCTCTCACCTTGTTGCTTTAGTAATGTTTTATTTTTCTCTGTAACTTGGAACGCTTCTCTGTTACTAGAATGGCATAACTTTTTTGCATTTTATTAATTAAAATTATCTTCTGAGCACCATTCTTTAATTCCATTGCAAAAAAAAAAAATATGATACAGCATCCACAGCATAAAAATAGATTGTGAACTGGGAATCGGACACCTTCACAAACAGATCCAAGACATATTTTTAGGGAACACTGTACACTAGCAAACCTTTAAAGTATTTGTGGTAGTATTTCTTGAGAGTTATAGCTGTTAGCTCATGAGGTGATTCTCAAATGTACTTTCTGAAATGCTGTCCATTTTACTACTAGCTCCCTAACCTAATGATTAAAACTGAATTGTCTGTGGAGATACTGTATACTGATACTGTTGCTTTAACATTGATTACATTTCTCACTCTGTTCTTCTATATACATACACAATTCTGCTTAAGCGGTGTATTTCCTTGGAGGGAAGGATGGAAATTATAAATTTAAGTAAAACTTATTTACTACTTTTTGGGAGGGGTTGATTGGTTGGTTAAACAGCAGTTTGTTAAATAACAATTGTGACTCAAAAATAAGGTGAAGTAGTTAGTTTTAATTACCCTCCATGCTTGGGACTTTGTTTAATAGTTAGCTTTTTTTCTCTTAACAGGAGAGGAGACTTTGAATATATATTACCCACTGCAGAAATAGAAAAATCAAATTGAATGTGTAATAGTTCTTTTTCTCCCTCTGTCTCAGGACAGAACATTTTTGTTAAAAATTGATTCCATGGTCTTTGACAAAAACCATTTCTCTAATGTAACAAAACCTGTTATATTATTTTGTGTCATCTTTTTTTCATTTTCAGAATCAGAAAGTGAATGTATACATTTATATAAGAAAGGTTTCTTGCTGTGAAGAGGGATTTCCGATTCACAGATTCAAAGATGTTCAAGCTAGGAAGGATCATTATGATAATTCAGCCTGTCCTCTTGAATATACATGCTACAGAATTTCTCTCAGAGACTGGCTTAAAGCAGACCTTTTGGAAAATATTTAGTCTTGCTTTAAACATCCAAGTAATTTTGATTCCACCAGTTTCACTGATACTCTACTGAACAGTTTGAATGTTTAATTACCCTTGCAGTTAGGACATTGTGAAGCAAGGCTCTGTTTCTCTTTATTTCTGCTTTTAGCCACTGGTTCCTGCTGGGTTTTTGTCTGCAAGATTAAAAATGCAAAATACCTACAAACAAATGAGGAAGCTCTTGAAGTGTACCACCTCCTAGCAAAGATGTGTATCACAGACATGGAGGAAAATGGGGAAGGAAGGCACCTTGTGGCATCATGTAATCTACTTCTCTGCCTGAAGGCAAGATCAACTTTGCCAGTGTCATTCCTGGCAGATGTTTGTCGAGTTTTTTCTTAAGTTCTTGAAAGACAGGGACTCTCTAACCTCTCCAGGCATTTTACACTTGCACTAGAGGTGGTTTTTTCCCCCCACAATGTCTGAGTTAAAATATTTCATTTTGTAATTTAACCTCCCACTGTTGTTCTATGCAGAGTGGGCACAGAAAATGCATTATTTCCATCCTTCTCGTAGTGGCCCATTGTCTGCTTGAAGACAGTGATGTCAACCTCAGCCTTTTTTTCCTTTGGTAGTGCAATCCTTATTTCTTCAATCTTTACTTCTAGAATTTTCCTTAGCCTTCTACAGTTGTGAGACATTATGAATAAGATTTTTAGATCCAGCGAATTATTTAGGTATCTAACTTCTCTTTTAGAGAAGAACATAATATAATGTATGAAGCATAACTTTCCTTCAGATACCTGAAATCAGAGTAGGAGATAACCAAATTTTGCTGGTAGATACAGATGTAGGACAAGAAGTGAGAGTTAACACCAAGTCGTGAGACACAGAGCACTGTGAAGAATGAGTTTATTTTGCTGTTATTAAAAAATTTATTTGAGGATAATCCCTCTGAGATTTAACACATTATTTTACGAAAAGCTTCAGCACTAAACAAGACACTGTAGTTTAAAAGGATTCGTAAATGTTTGGATTTTTTAAAACATCCCATTTATTGAGTCTGTTTCTGATACAGTGCTGAAAGAAACAGCAATCATATTACCTATGTGTTTGCAGAGAGTGACATTTGTAAAGTAATCTGTTTAAATAATCAGCACTCTGAAGTCTTGTCTACAGTTTTTGACTGTTAAATTTTGTGAAGTAGGAGGGGAAAAAAACATTTAAAGCACAGGCTAGTTCTTTACTTATTTTTTGCATATCCCTTCAGCAGCAGCTCAACTGAGGCTTAATTTTGAGGTGCTGCCCCGTGTGTGGCAGTATCAGTTTCTGTGCATGGCTTTGTCAAAGCCTGTAATCTGTGCCTCTGAATGTCCAAAAAACAGGAGCACCGTATCCTTCCATCTGGATATGTTTATTTACATTAGTGTCACAATGCCCAGTCCCCGTTACTACAGAAACGTGTGAAGAAACCTCACTTTACTATATGACATTTCCATTAACACGGGACATATTTAACTACAGCGGGGCAGAGGGGTGCCTTTTTGTACTAGTATGACATGAGATTGCTTTCTGTTACACCCTCTGTTTGAGTGGACACCATTATGGAAATCACAGCAGAAAAGCCACAGACTATTTAGATACGAGAAACGCGTGGTCTCCTCAACACAGTGGGTAATGGTAATAATATGTGTATATGGTGATACGTATAGTGATGTGTATCAGTAGGGATAACTGATTACATTAGTGGCGAAACAGTGAACAAAATGCACGTATGCTACCATTGTATTACCTGCACTTAATTTTCACGTGATAAGCATCACTGTATGTTAGAGAATTATTATCTTAAACGTGTGATTTTTCCTTTTTTTAAAAGTTTGTAAAGATAGGTGACAAAATATGATATATTAATACACATACTATTCAGGTCTTTTAAAGCCACAGTGCTGTAAATTCATGTTACAAATTGTAATTAATCCATATTTCATTTGACAGCCTCCAGTAAAAGGAGACATTTGGCATGTGTTTTGAAACATTCCTGTTCAAGAAGGCACTGAAATTACAGTAAAGCACATGCTGAAGTGCTTTCTTGAATTAGGATCCTAATGCTCAGTACATATAATCACATTTTTCTCAAGGTTTTCTGTAGCGTTAATATTGATAGGATCTGAAACTCTGAAGCATGGATCAAGAACAGTCTGTGATCAGGAAAAGGCAAATAAATAGTCATGGAAAAGTAGAGAGATTAAGAAACTCGGAGAACTAAAGCACAGTAAATGAGCCTTAGCAAAGTGGGATTTATTTGCCAGTTTTTATTTTAATCACTTTGTATAAAGTGACTCAAAAAAACCCCGTATGAACCACATTTCCGCTTTAAGGAATCTTCTTGCCCCGACTTGTTTGGGCTTTTTTTTCTTAGTTACTGACAGGAGTGTTAATGTGTTGAGGTGTGCACAGCAGAAGTAAACCCAGTTAGAAAATCAGGGCTTAGCAAATGAGGGAAATGTGGTGGAACTTCAGAGCCCTTCTTGAGGGCCTGTAGATGACCATTGCCAAGTCTTGTCCTTGTAGAATTTACTATGTAATCTCAGAGAAGAATGAGAACTTTCTCCCCTCTTACTAACCAGCACTGGGGAGAGCTTGTAAAGGGTTAAAATGTAATAAGAAATGTATAAAGATGAAAGAGTACCTTTATGACTCACTCCCAGGCACAAAATACAGGTAATAGAGCATCTTTTAAAGAAATTTTTATAGAGTTTATGTACAATTTTACATTTATATCATGGAAGAACAGAGGGGAATATAATCATAAGGTTATGATTTCTTCTGCTTAAGCTTCATAATGATAAACAAGTTGAGAGTAAATCATATTATCAATATAATTTTTCTTCAGTTTCTTTTTTTTCATTGTGCTTTACCATTTGCCCCTCTTCTCTGGTTTATGCATCTCAATGCCTGCATAAATAGGAAGTGATCCTTGTAATGTGGGCAAAATCACGAGTGTAAGGCTGGAAACTCCTTTCAGTTTGCTTAATAATATGTTTCATACCTTGTCTTATGTATATATCTAAGGATGCATGCCTATTTAATTATATGAGAAGGATTTCTGTCTGGAGCATATGAGGAGACATCTGTTTCTCCTGTAGCCTAACATGGATCATGTATTTTCATTTCATGAAACTTCTTACAGCTGATTTAATCCTTTCAGGGACAGATTTTTAAGTAGTTGCATACATTATAGAATAAAAATACCTCAGCAGTGGTGTTCTTTGGGAGACTTGTACAGAAGACTTGTGTATGGTTTTAAATTCTGTGGGCTTCCTGGAATGCAGCGTTGTTTTTTAAGGTTGTATCTCGATTATGAGTTATTTTGTATTAACATTTTGTGAAACATAAATATCACCAGGAACCAGAAAAACAGATTAAGTGCTTGTAAAGGTAATAAAGAATTGATACTTGAAGATGTTACTGAAATCTGTCAATAAGGTAGAGTTGACAGTGATTTTAAAATTAGCAAAGTTTGGCTATGTGCTTAAAAATTACTATTTCTCTTTATTTCAGCTGGTGTAGGGGCATACCCTTTTATTTACTTGCTGTGTTTATTACTGCTGAGATGTGCTTAAATCATGCTCTGTATTCAGTGAAGCTTTGCTGAAGAATGTCAGTCAATAGTTGCAAAGCTGTCAAGCACTTTTCCCTAAGTTGAATTTACACAGACACCTCAAGAAAAAATTAATGAAGTCTTGTCTCACTGCACATGGTGTAGCCATTTTTAATAAACTTTTAGTGTTCTAAAGTACTTTCTGTGCAATTGCTTTTTTTTTTTTTTCCTGGATTGCAAAATGGATAAAAGCTTCACCAGCCTTTGCAGAATGAGGGGAATTGCAGTTTACAATTTTTTGTGGCAAACATTCACTTTAGGTTGGCGATATGTGAATTTACTCGCTTATTTATTATACCAGTGATAGATTATTCTCATTTCTACTTAAATTTGACAAGCTGCGCAGTGCTAAACCCTGCTAAAATGGTGCAAAGACCCAATTACAGAAACTACAAAGGCATGCAAGAGTAAGCAAAGAAAAAACATATAAAAGGATTAAAGATCAAAAACAGAATGATTCCAGTGAAACTGCATTAGGAGACATCAGGCAGGAAAACATGAAAGAATTAGAGTATGAAGAAGAAAGCTTTATAAAGCTTCTGAAAACTGACAAACCTATTTAAAAATATATTTCTGTTAACTTTTTTTATTAGAATGAAAATATTTTATTAGAAAAGTACATATTTTTCAATGTTGTAATGAACTAACCACTTGAATTTTATTCTTCATACGCTTTGTTTATGGAATTTGAGTTTTGTCTGCAAAGTGGTGGTAGCTGGCTTTAACCAGGGATTTTAAAAGTAAATTGTATCTTTAATTTTAAATAAAATGGTATCTAAGATTTATAAAGAGTTGCAGAGTGGATTTACCCTAATGCATGCTTGCCCATGTTACACATGCCAACCCTTTTATTCCTTCTGTGGCTTTAAACATTACCTTTCCAGCTAATCCTTATTTCCTTATACAGGACACAGTGTTGAGCTGTCTCTGGAGCGCTGACGAAATTGTGGTGCAATCAGGAATGAAAATGGCATTTGACCCTTACTTTTCTTCATACAAATGACAGTTGCATAGAATTACTTTTCTTTGCACAGGGAACTGGGAGACTTAGTTCATTGCGATTCCCCCATGTTCCTTGGAAGAACTAGACAAAGAACAGACTTCTACAGTATTACTAAAAGGATTTCTGTATTTCCCATCTACAGGATTTCTGCTGAAGTTGAGAGAACCAGTTTAGATACTAATACAGGTCCCAATCACAGTAGCTCCTGAATATCTTCTAACATGCAATTGACAATTGTAGGTAGGACTTTCTTCAGTTAAAAATATTTAAAATACTCCAGAACCTTTGTATAGATCATTAGTTGCTTTATGTGTTTGGTCAGCATGGAAGCACATTCATGTAGCAGTTCATCTGAACTTATGATTCAGGTTTCCTTTTCCATCTCCTGGACTTGTTGAGGGTATCAGTTTGGGAATGGATCAGAAGCGTTGTGATTTTTGTAAATTTTTTGTAGAAGCATTGACTGCTGGTTGAGGTGCGGCGTAGACAGTGACTGGCTCTTCTCTGGGGTTGTTCTCCATGTAGCTGTTGCTGTATGGTTGAAGCCTGGGAGGGATACAAAGCAAGACAGATGGTTTCCCACAGACTTCCCCTCTAGCTCTTTCATCTTTCATCTAACTATTAATTCATCTGTTTGGATGGATACATTCACGCATGGAACCAAGATGAATAATAATGAGATTTTTAATAACTCCCTACATTTGCATTCCTTGTAACTCTTTACATGGTTCTAGCTGATTAAAATGAATCATTTACATAATTAACATATGGTTATAGTGTTGGCTTTAATATGCTGATTATCTCAGTACTTTTGTCTAGAGTCAATTGGATTCAAACTGTAACAATTGTTTGAAGTGAGAATAGTTTATTCCTGTGAGGGCTGGTGAATATTTGCCATGGGGCCTGATTAGAAATAGCACAACTGTCCAAGAAATTCTTTAATGTAAAGTATATATTAGAAAAAAGAAAAAAAAGGCAAGAAACAAATGTCTATTACATCTACTGTGTTTAGGTCAGGCTTTACAAATAGCTTTCTATGGTTAGGGAGACTTCTGCCATTAGTTTCTCAGTGAGATACAAAAAAAGTACCAGGCATAGTATTAAGAATGAATCAAGACAACCAGTACAGGTCTAGTTGTTTCTTAATTTTTAAAGACTTTTTTTGTTTCTTCTCTTTTAAGTTGGGTTTAGAAATAATCATAGGAATTTATTATTTTTTTAAATTACGTTAAGGTAGAATTATGAATTATTTTTTTTTAATTATACACCATGTGTTTCAGTATTTTTATAGTCACTGGATTACCCTACTCCTAAGATTAAAAGAGGACCAGTTTTCATATTTGTTGTTTTCCTTGTTTCCTCCTAGCATGTATGCGTAGCAAGTAACACTGAAGTAATCTTATCTTAAGATTTGGTAGAATATTTTTGCAGTCTCGCTATCACACTTGATGATGCGCTTAGCTTCCTAGTGCAGAGGCTGCTTGAAAACAGAGGAGAAAAGAATTGTCAGTTTTTATGGGTAGGTAACTAACACTTGTGTCAATGAATGCTTTTTGAATGTTCATGAATATTTGAAGCAAATTTGTGTTAATTGCACTACTGTTGTTCACAATTAGTCTGTGGTAGACATGATTAATTGTAAAGAGCCCTGACATTTATGCATAAAAGGCTTGAGGTCAAACAGAAATGGAGAAAAATGGTTGCTGCAGCATTGGCAGATGGAATGCTAATGCGTTCTGACTCGTACTGAGAATAATGATATTTCTACATCAGTAGCAAATAATTGTTTTAGAACTGTGGAATATTCTTCGCCTCTCCTTTGCTTTTCTTTCTCTGTTTAACTTTCTTCCCTCCCACCCCAGGATGCCACAGTCACTAGTTATTTTTACAGTGTAGTCTTTAATTGACTTGAATACTTCCTTGTCAAAGGCTTCACTGGAAACCCACACCAAATTGCTAGCTGGGAAAGGCCTGTATCAATTTGCTTCTCTGAGAAAAAGTGTAATGCAGAAATATTCTAATAATAATTGTGCAAGTATTTTGAAGGAAGTCTCTTGACAAGGATCTGTGTTGGTGTATATGTTATCAATAAATGAATTTCCCATGCTCCTAGGACACAGGCTTTAGTAACATTTTAGCATGCTTATAATGTTAGAGAAGTAAATAATTCAGCAGATAGAATCTTAGTGTTTTAATTTCTGTCTTAATAACAGACCATGTTCATGGTGTCATTACCAGCTTATGACTGTGATCCATGACTATTTGGGTCCTTTTCCACCACAACAAACA